>NC_092632.1:47769708-48014434 GCF_039555335.1 Amphiura filiformis | reverse complement strand
GTTGTGGTCTGGGATGAATTCATGTGCCATCCTCATGGTGGCATGATGGTTTTAACATCACCAGGTTGTGAAGGATGGAGAGTAGGTCTGCAGTCTTAGTCAATCAAGCCTGTATGGCAGTGTTTCATGACCCTCCGTCCAGCATGCCCTAGTTCCTAATGACCCAGTTCAATAAGCTCCCATTCTTCAAAACTACTTTCCTACAATATTCCTAACCTCCAAGCTCCCCTGAATTTTTTTCTTTTTTTTTTTTTACTATAACTTACCATAACAATATTTATTCTTAATACCCTTATGCTTTTTGCTGTAAAGAGGATAGATTCAGGGAGTTCTGAAAAGGTATCAACAACCCATAGCAAATCAATATCGGGCTGTGCATTAATTATGAGCCCTGGTGGGATGGTAAAATTGGAGGGGGCCAAGAAAGTTTTGGCAAGCCAAAACGGGGGAAGCAATTTTTAGCAAGCCGAGAGGGGGCAAGAGATTTTTGCATTCAATCATGGCACCTTTTAAATAAAACGGTCTATAGGCTAAAGGCTTAGGAAATTTAAATTGAATTTGCAAAGTTTCCTGCTAGCTGCACTCACAGCATATATACCTAGACCATTTAAGGTTTGCAAATTGAGATCTCAACAATTTGGCATGTGCAAAGGGGCAAAGATTTTTTGGCAGGCTCAGAGGGGGGCAAGCAATTTTTTGGCATGCCATTTGAAAATTTTACCCCCCTGCTCATAATTATTGCACAGCCCCTATGTTACAGAGCTTTTAAGTATGATCCTAATTCTAATATAAAATTAAATAATGAGAAATATGATTGCATAATATAATAAGTTCAAGATTAAGGTTTACCCTGATGTAGCTGCTATGTGTGTTGGTTTTATATCTTTCAGATCGTCCATGGATTTGGGATATACCTTACTTTGACAAGCCTGATTCACATGGCAATGTATGGGCACCACCTCCTCTATAAATGACACATGTGATCAGATGAGCTGTGAGCATACTCACAGGGGTGTATGGCTGTTGGTGATTTGGTGATGCAATCTTGAGAACAACAGCTGGTTTATGCTTATATCAATGGAAAATGTGGAAGATACAACTAAGTACTAATAGTAGATGTGAAAGTAGAAGTGACTGACCAAAGAATTTGTATTTCATATTAGCATCAATATGCTGCCATGGAACTTTGACTTGCAATTAATTAAAAAGTTTGAATTTCTAAGATCATCTCATTTTGTCGAATGTTTTTATCAAGATATTGCCAGTAATATTTGAAAAGCAGGGTTTATAATTTGAAGGATACTTTAAAAGTGATAGATATGGATACATCTATTGTATCAAAAAGTAAGAAAAAATGTTGTAGCTTTATAAGAACCACAAAACCTGCAGACCAATTACATTGATACATTTAAATCATTGGTAATTTTTCTGCAAGGAAATATACAACCTATATAAATATTTTTTCATGAAATATGTCACAAACTAGAGATGAGTGTGTCACAAACCTATAAAAGGCAGAGATGAGTGTGTCTTAAACCATGATGTCAACACTTACCCAGCCCTCTTCACTGTGATTGAAAGGACCTGTCAACACATCAACTGTTCAGTGCTAAAAGTGGGTAAGTACAATTAACTTCCCTGTAAACATTTGGCAATTTACACACAGTATATTGCACTCATCTTCACTTGACAGCAGCTATGGCAGCTATTGCACATACCCGCTTCTGGCACTGAGCAGTCAACATGTACACACAAGTGTATTGTATCAAATGGTCTATGATTGTATTGAGAACTTCACTTGTCTTGCTTTTCTGCTTGATTTGTAAAGTTTGTATTTTCTATCATGTTTATAACATGAAAACAAATAAATGCAAGCATCTTCTCCTTCAAATCTCTAAGCTGACACCATTTTAAGGCCACAAGAAGGTTTATCTCTCAAACTCACATGTATAAGTATGTGAAAGCCATCCTATAGCATGGATCCCTATGTGATGGGCAGGCCCGTAACCAGGATTTATTTTTTGGAGGGGCTGATTTTGGAAAAAGTGGACCTTTGTTTTCAAAATTTGGACCTTTTTGGACTAGGGTGTTTTGAAAAAAAGTGGACTTTTGACAAAATTTGGACCTTTTGACCAAAAAGGCATAAAAACCCAAAATTTGTCTCTCGCTATGCTTGCAAATGAGACTTTTTAGGTCAAAAAGGGGGATTTGGCCCCCCCCCTGGTTACGGGCCTGGTGATGGGCCTTTTTTACAGGCTTTTTTGTAGCATTTAGCTAAAAAAAAAAAAACACAGTTTTAATGCAGAATGTTTGACAGGCAAACCTTTTTTTTGTGTGTGGGGTGATATAATTGATGTTCAATATTATAAAGTAACATTCATTTCTGGAAAATGTTCATACTAGTATGTTATGATTCTGTGATGAATTTTCAGGAATTAGTTAATTGTTAATGGATGTATATTTTTACAATTGGTTCATATTTTTATGGCAGTTAGAAGTTGAACAGTTTTACTCAATTCCCAGAAATATACTGAGGAAGATAGCAATGAAGCGTTTGAAAAATAAACATACAGATTGAAGAAAAATATTACCTGTTTTTTCATGTTTATGTGTGTGTGTGTGTGTGGTGGTTGTTTACCAAAGCTATAATTTGTGAATAGATTTTCAATTTTATACATGATAATATTACAGGAATGTTGGTACTCCGAGGATGTACTCCTAGCTACAGTACTTTTCTAATGCTTTAAAATGGCCTCTAGAGGTAGTATAACGTAAAAAGCCATGGTTGGTTTTAGTGTGTCTTATATTGTCAGAATTTTAAGTTTGACATGTAATTTGTGTATCCCACATCCTAATGAAATTATCTATATGCCTGAATTACCCCGCAATGTAACGCTGGGTGTGTCTGTTAGTGTATGTGAGGGGTGGGTAATGTGTAAGGGGTGAATATATTTCTTAAATGACAATGTATACTGTAGGCCTTGCTGTCACGTTTGTGACAGACTCCCAACAGATTGACATCAGATGAGGATGTCTTGAACTCCATGTCTATATCACCTTACCACTGGCTCCATCAGTCCTTCATTCAGACCATAACTACTTACTTAATAGGTCGCCACTATCAAAATTGCCAGCATTTATCTCAAATTAGGGAGCTTTGCAAAAAATTTTCTGCTCTCGTGGGTGGAAGTGTAGATTTTGTGGTGTTATGCATGCTTTTTGAGATACAATGAATTTAGTTCTGGTGGATGGTGGGAAGATAAGCAAAAATATATTATTATTATGCAATTATTATTAGATGTGCAATGTGAAAATCAAACCAGCATAATAACCAGACACCCAGCAAACACAAAACATTTTCAAAAGCATTCACTAAAGGTTGCCATAAATTTTATTTCCAGACAACAGTTTTTAATTATGTTGAGTTAAATAAATGATTAATAAATGATACAAAATTTTCAGGGCGTTTAAAAAATATCAATTTGCGCTTTAAGTTGCTAGGCAATAAAAACATTAAATAAATGAACATATGATACAAAAACGTTTAATAACGTTTACGTTTGCAAAAAAATGTTATTTTACGTTTGTAAAAAATACTTTAACATTTTATCAACATTGTAAAAACGTTGATGTAGCATTTTTCATACAAATGTTTTGAAACGTTTCCGTGACCAAAACAAAAAAAAAACCCGTTTTAAAACATTTTGTGGTTTCTGGGTAATTAGTTTGACCTTTTTTCAGTATTATGATAAACAAATACGACCTGTCAAGAAGTCTAACAAAATAGCTAGATTTCAAAATAGCTATAGAGATACTTGAAACAGATTAAACTAACTGTCAAAACTGTTTACATGAATAATCCCAAACAATATCAGTGGAGATCATTAGGTGAAACCTCCTGCTATTAAAGCCATTGATTTCATGAGCTAATTTGACATCTTTAACAACAGAGGCTTGACAAATTGAAGGGGTTTTGAAGTCTGGGTATTGAATCGACCCTTTAAATCTTCATACCAAGAACTATTTTTAAGAACCACTGACCTAGTAGGTTTATTTGTACTTATTTTGAATGCATTTTACATTAGAATGATGATGTGAAAACGACCGTAAAGACTCAAAATAGCAATTTCCGAAGTGAAGCAATCATTTTTCCCATGCCAAATCAGTTTTGCACATGACATACGCACATCGTGGGCTACTGTCCGATCTGATGAGATGATGGACAGTTTAAAGAGCATGTACTCTTGTACCTGATTAACCATTTACAACAACTTATTGGCGACAAGTGTGTTCCACTGTGCCAATTATAAACCTTTTTTTAAAGGTTTGAAAAGAAGTGTTTAGAGGAAGTTATAACAATTAATCGCGGTGGCAAATTGGGCCACTTTCCTTGACGATTTCATAGTCACAAAATACGGGGTGTCCAAGCTCCGATGCCTATGATACAACTTCTGGGAGTGAAGGCCCATTTACTGTTACGTTCTGATTTTTTTTATCGTTACTGTTTGAACTTATTATTTATTTTGAACTTGTTATTTTTAGTACAATTACCGAACTGGGTATTCAACTTGCTTAAAACAACAGGGATGTCCTCACAAAAGTAACTTTATTTTTTTCTGAAAAAGGCAGTTTTTCTCGCAAAAATTACATTAAAACTGAATAAGAATGAGAATAAAATATAGGATTTTGTCTTTTGCCTATCCAATATCGTTTAGGGTTGGGGTAATGAGACCAGTTGCATCCTATTCGACAATCGCTCCTATTTTTGTTTTTATCATTGGTCATTGGTTTTTATAATATTTTAATATTATGTGCACCTTTTCACGCACCCTATACAATTTTTTCTTCCAAGGTAATAACGTAGAGCATTTATAATGAGAAATAAGGGATTAAGCCAATTTGTAATAAATAACAGTTAAATGAACAGATATCCTATTGATAAGGGCCATCATATCACCCAAGGTGTTTCATCAATCGTATTGGAAATAACTCACAATAGAAATCAAAGAAATGTATTGTGAATTCACACGGTCCGTCAATAGTCATCAATATAACTGGACTCAATTGGAGGGCCCCATCCTGAGTCACTTTGTGTGCTGAGGCCTTGTTAAGCACCCTTGCTGGTAAATACGACACTAATAGGCCCTATCAAACCAGTTAATTGGGTAGGCCTACTACTATGGATGCTGGAGCCTTGGTTTGCTTTTATTGTATTCACAAGTTTGGTGATATTTTTACTTTTGACAGGGTATTACCGTATTAGGCCCTATTAATGATTTTTTAAACATGTTTATATGTCTGTGATGTGATGTGATGTGAACTTTTACGAGTTGTCATTTCAAAATATGTATGTATTGTATACGATGATATATTTTCATGGTTTTCATTTGTGTCTCTTGATCGTCATGATTATATAAATTTTATAAGAAGAGAAAGAAAAAATCCAAATGAACTACCAAATGATATGTGTTTCATATATTTGGAATCAGATTTCAAACTTTTTGGATTTAATATTTTCAATCTTTTTCAATTGGAAAGGATTCGTTCCTAATTCCATCCTTCAAAACAATGAAAATCAATAAAATCAATCCTTAAAACTGAAAATTCAATCGAAAAGATTTGCTCCTAACTTTTAATCGCTAAAAGATTGAGAATCACTCCTTTTGGTTAGATAAAAAATGAAAATTCATATCAGTCGACCATGTCAACTAAATATACAGTCGAAAACGATTTGTCCCTAATTCGGGATGACAAAAGATTGAATATTCAATCATTTTGATTGTCTATTCAATTGGGCAATTTAAAATAGAAGGTGATGGATAGAAAGTGGAGAAATACAGAAGTGAAAACGGGAAGTATGATTAGCAAGATGAAGAAAAATGATTGAATTATTTGATTGTCGATTTGTTCACGTTGGCAATCATTTAATAAGATATTTGCAAAGAGAACCCATTTGGAGAAAACGTCTCTCAAACTAACATATAGGCCTATCTTGTATTATACTTGATTATAAATTATACTGTAGTTACGAATTTTGCTAATCACCATACAAATGTAGGCCAATTATTTAATAAAATATGTAAATAAATTTCAATTAAGTAACAAGTTTAACGTTTTATTTTGAAAATGACATCCATACCGTGTACATTTGCAGAGGCGATTTATCAATTTTCATATAATTTTCTTATAACATTATTGCTTCCCATGTAACTTAAAGACACTTTATTAAGCAAAAGAATGGTACAGTCACATCGTTACAGTGATTAGCAGTATATTTTAATCATATTTACCCCGGATTTGCGACAAAAATTAAATGACGAAGTAGGCCTACTTAGGTAATTACTCGCCTCTTATCATGCTTATACATGAGTTGCGTGTTATGAACCAGTAGCCTTTAGGACTGCGTCAACCGTTGTGGGGAGTTGCACACGGGGTTTGAGAACACGGTTAGTTATACTGAGTTGATCTAGATTAGTCCGAATTGAATAGGCAGCATCTCGTACCGGGTAAATATTTTTGTTTTGTTTGCAACGCTTATTATATTCTGGGGATTTTTACCTCTATAAATTGTCTCTTCCTCTTTTGACCCGTCATAAGTTGCTCTCCCCTGTCCTCCTTCGCTGGGCCTGACAAAATTTCACTCAATCAAACACACCCCACTCTCCCCTTCCCCCACACACCTCACTCACTCACCTCTTTTGACCCGTCATAAGTTGCTCTCCCCTGTCCTCCTTCGCTGGGCCTGACAAAATTTCACTCAATCAAACACACCCCACTCTCCCCTTCCCCCACACACCTCACTCACCCACCCCGCCCCACTCGCACATTTAATGAACAGAAATGAAACGGGACATAAATCAAATGCAACGCCGGTCGTTATTAAGAGATCAATGATTTTCCACTCAATAACTAGCCACTTGACTTCCTTATTGTATTCTTACTTCAATTTACCTTCTTTTTTCATAGATTTATCTTGATTTCTTTCATTCTTGAAAATACGTATAAATACAGGGTCTAATTATCGGCCAGTGATATACCTTCGTTTCTGTAACACTAACACAGGCAAACCTCTTAATATAACTTAATTTTCTCACATTGAATAGATATTTTGCTATAATAACAAGTACTTTTCTGTTATAATTAATTATCTGCTATGAATTGATTCGCCAATGTGGGTTTTTTTTTTTTTTGAGGTTATTATTTATTTATTTATTTATTTGCCTTATATTTTATGCTATCTTGTTATTCTAGAATTAATATATGTTATAATATAGAGCTTATTATTTGCCTATTGGCCCATTTATAGAGATAAATAGAAAAGAGGTGTATTCTACATATTTCAGTATCATGCACTGATGATGGTTTTGGTATGACGACGATGATGAATCCGCAGTTCGTGCCTGGCCCGCGGTTGAGGATCTGTGATGGAGGCTATACATACCGTAACTCGTTGCTTTTGCTATCTTCAGTAGATAGCAGTATACCAATTACCAATGTCCGGCAATTTGCATTCGTTTAAAGAATTTAAAAATGAAAAAAAAAATCATCAATATGGACAGTTCAGTCGTCTGCAAAACTCCCCCCCACCCCGGATCCGAGGGAGAAAATTTAACGGTTTGGGGGCGATTTTGATTAAAATTTTAGCAGCATTTTTTTAACGAAGTTTCTATCAATATCACTGCAAACGATGACATAACCGGGGAAATCAGTTTCCTTAAGATCAGGACGTTAACAAGATTGGTTCGTTTGCAAGTCCATGGTGATTCAGAAGAATTTGTGTGTTTAAAAAAATCAGTATCACTCAACATAGCCTATCAATCAACCAATAGATAAATAAATACGCAAGCACGGTGTTTTCGATCATCTTCTACGTGTTAATTCACTGTGTTCTTGTTCATTAATTATTATGAATGCATGGTCACAGTTCTTTTTATAATTATAAATAAGGACCGTTTTTATATGTAAAGATGGGGAAACTTGTTTAAGTAAAGCGCTATCGTAATATCTAAGTTGCACGTCATACGCTTATAAATGTACATGTATCAAACTATACTTCACGGAAAATAGAAGGGCGTGAAAAGGTGTAAATTACATTTTCAATAGCATCGCCGTATATCTAGAATATGTGAAATAAAAGAAAACTTTGAAGACATTAGCCATAATGGCTCAATGGGACCTAAATTAAAAGATATTTTTTGCGATGGTATCACGTCCGCCATTGTCAATTTGTAGATAAACATGACCAATTTGCAAGTGACTTGCCTTATGATGAGCACGCATCTCCACTTACTCACTGTGCTTCAACCACCGAATTGTCTAATTACACGTTTACGAGCCTTTTTGCCGCTTGGAAGAAGCACAAGTGAAGCCTTTTAATACAAATTAATTTCATTTTCAACTCAAAGTCACTTTATATATATTTATAGGCGCGTCGTCGTCCTGATAAATATATTATAATAACTATATGGAGATGCCGTTAATTTGGATGAGCGTAAAATCTTACTCGTCCATTCGTGCATCCAATTTGAAAACTATGAACATATTGATATGTAATGGTCGTAATTATATAATGTCGGATAGTGATAATCATCATCAGAATGAAAGGACATACAGACAGACACAGCGGAAGACAGACAGATAACCAAGCCCAAGTAGTAGACAGGTCCGTTCACGAAAATTGATGTGAACGGTCAGTATTATGTCCCTGTTAACGCCAAATCCGGCTTAAAATGTGTGTGGGGTGGGTGGGGGGTGGGTGTGGGGGGTGACACCAGGCCAAAATTGTTAACAAAGTGGCTGAAAAGAACATAAAAATGGGTCATTTTGCCGAAAAGTGGGGGACACACGCCCTGCCCCCCCCCCCCCCGGATTGACGCCAATGGTCCCGGGATGTGTTCAAACGATCTTGGAGGGTTGGAAAGGTTGAAGTTCATTTGACTTCGATTTTTGCCGATACTGTATACAGGCGTGAGTGTGGAGGTACTATATTATAAACTGAGCTCAAAAAGAAACTTATAATTTTTCACAAGGTCATATCTTGAATTTGAGCACCAAAAGTAATGACCCTGTTATTCATCTTCAGGCCTGTATGTATATAGCTCAAGTTCAGGACTATTGCCCACCCCACCCCTTGAGTTGACCGTTATTATTGACCGGTATTATAATAGTTCTTACTAGTTCTTTTTTGAAAGGTCCCTAAGGCACTCAACTTAGAAGTGGTTCCGCCCGGTTCCGTCCGGTTTTCATTGCTTAGAACAATAGAAACCGGACGGAACCGCGGTTTATAGGCAAGTCCCTACTTCCCGACGCCTGTTGATACGTCACTTCTAAAGTTGAGTTCCCCCTCCCAGGAAAAGGTCTTGTGAGCAAAATGATGCCAGGTAATTTAACAAAATGGTCAAAAAAGGCATACAAAATTAAGATATCACGGCGGCTACGCCAGTATCCCATAGGGGGAGGGGGCAATAAGTTCCAGGGGGAAGCTTCCCTCTTACCTTGGCTACGCCACTGTTGCATCGTCAGTGTCAATGTGTTAATCCAGATTAACTTTGTGACAGACGCAGTCCATTAAAAATGCAAAGAGACTATAGAGAGCTTCATTGACAAGTTGTTTTATTTAATTTCGTTTTATATAAAAAAAAAAATCTATGAATTAATTAATATAGTTTCAAAACTGAGACTATACATGATCGCCAACCATGAGCGACTGATTGCTGGTCAGTATATAAAATTGGTAATTTCTTATACTCCAAAAAGTATGCATTATACGGTCCAGTTGAGACAAGCAATCGCTCAAAAGAGCGACTGGTCATTAGAATTACTTAAATTATGCCATGGTCGGTCTGATAAAGTTGGACGTTTTACGGATGTTTTTCTATTGCGACAGACGCAGTCCCAACATTTACGTAGCGAGAACCAAAAACACCAACGTCTGACTGTAGTAAAAACGTCCGGAAAACATCGGCAAACATTTTTTAAATTTCAAGTTCCCATGCCTGTTGAAAAGTTGGACACGCTTTTCTTTACCTGATTTGGGTGTCCTGAATTCATACACAAGTGAGGTAATATAAAGGGTCTAAAATAAACATGCTCAAATTTGATACTTATATAAGGATCACAAAATATTAAGTTGTGCGCTTACGACCTATATTATATTCATATTATATAATAATATGGTTAAGTTTACGAGTTATGTACTGTGTGACAAATATCATCTATGTGAAATTTCAGGCTGTACTCGTAAAAAATAACAGTAACTATTACAGACTTGGTCCTCATCATGTCCATTATAAAAATGTAACCATTCTACATTCTAAAATGATGCAGATTAGGGCACAGCTTCCTTAATTTAAGTATATATATTTTTCAACATTATGATATTAAAAACGTTATTATAAAATACCATGATTGTTTTTCCCATAAATGTTTCAAACGTTTTCAAAACATAATAAAGATGTTTAATAATATTTAAACGGGAAAATAGGTTAAATAACTGAAGTTGAAAATGTCCTCAAAACGTTTTATGACCTTAAAGCCTGTATAACACATCAACATTTTAAATGCTTTCCGAAAACCTTTGTACACCATTTGAAAATGTTGTTAACAAAGTTGTGTGTTTGCTTGGGTCTCGACAAGAGACAGGAAAAATACTTATTATGAAGCATTTGTACATAATTACGTTTGAGTTACGATCAATTGACACAACCGATGACAATACGTACGTAACTCGCCCAACAAAATACACGAACCCACAGAGTTACCGGTCTTAAATAGACATAAAGTACCATTTAACATGGAATGTTTTTCTTATGAAGCATTTTATACATATTTTGACGTAAAATACGCACGAGTGCACAAACCTGCATGTACGTTATAAAAGTCTTTAAGAGACACGGAATACTTGATATAGATATTGACATTTTGATATTTTCTTATATCACTATTTTTTGTTAACGAGGAAGCCGGCATGGCAGCCAGAGCAGTTCTAGGGCGAACCAAACCTGCCGGGTTATCAAATTAATCAATGACAAAGTTATCTCTGAATTTAACAGGTGCCAATTGATATTTTAATGTTATTGCATCAATTAGCATCTGTCAAATTCAGAGATAAATGTGTCGTCACTGATTATTTTGATAAGCATGGGTTCACCCCAGAAGAATTCCTCCGGCAGGGCTTCTTGTCTTGTTGATAAGTTAGCTAAAACGTAACTTTGACATAACCACGCAACCATGATATGACCAGAGACATAAAATACCAATTGATATGAACATTTCGAGAAATTTGTATACATGATTTAAGTTTACGTGACAAGATAACGTAACAAACATGCCACAGTATCGACAAGTTGTTTTTTCTTATTGCAGCATTTTGTACATTTCGTTTGCGTGACCATGAATTACAGAAACGTGGTGTACCGGACATGAAATACCAAATATGGCTACATGTTTCTTATTTTCATATGCAGCATTTTGTACATTTTAATTTTTGTGTGATAATGAGTTAATGACCAACATGACGTAATTGTGACGTCGCCCACGCAATAGAGTAGACAGCGTTACCATTCTCAAAATAGAAGCATTTTCGTAAATCATTTTGTGCATATTTTCCGCCATAAAAGCTAGTACATTTATAAAATTTATCCAATAAAACATCCCAACAACTTTTTTGATAAATTCCACCATGTGCATGGGACCAGTGTCACAATTATGTACAAAAACTGACATGTGTATATAGTATATGAAGAGACTTGTTCCTTGAGAAGCCATATGACTGCTGGGTTATCACAGTTCACTGCTGGTGTTTTAGGCCCCTCTTTCCCCCATTAATCTACAAATACACTTTAGTGGTTCTAGGAAATTACAAGAACCCCAAACTGGTTATTCCATTACAGAACCTTTTCCATGTCCAAAATGGTTCTTTCTAGCCTTTGTAGAATATTTTAGTACATACATGACAGCGTAAGAACCTTTTTAGGTTCGGAATGTTTTCTAAGAGTTTATTGCTGTCTACTGAAGATAGCGCAACATTTATCTTGATATAACTCTTGAAGATAAAGCACCATTAATTAATTTATGCATCCACTTCTCAATTAGTCACCCTGGATAAGATCCACTCTTTGATCAAACAGGTTATTTTTTGAATAAAATGATGTATTAATGTCGCATGTATGCCAAAATAGGCTTAATCATATTTCATTTGAATGAACCCTCTACAAATTGCAAAATCACATAAATAAATGGGACATTTAACAACCACTTTGTGGGTGTGTGTGGGTGTTTAACAGCAAATTTAAATCATTGCTCCCGTGGTGACTTTGGAATTTGAACTTTCCTAAAAAGGGAACATTATTTATGTGGTATGTGTTTGTTTCTCTCAGTGTGCACAAAAATGACAAATGCACCAAAAATACTGAGTAATGACTCGTGAACAAGAACTTTCATACAACGAACATTCATAATGTGCATGAGAAATATACATTTTTTTATAAAGATTAACTTTCAGATGAGCTCATTCAGCTCAATAACAGCAAGAACAACGACATCATGACATATACATCAGGGTTTCATTAAAGATCAAATATTCATATAAATTATAATTTTTAATATTATGTACAAAACTTTCGAGTATAATTTTCATTCTACATGATTGCACCGCCGTGATCATAATCAGTTCAGAAAAGGATTGTCAGTGATAGTCTATTCTTTGATCAGAATGATCAATTTGTTCAATATCATTCGATTCCACATCAATATCATCGACTTCTGGGGAATTTGTCCGGCTGTAATGAAGCATTTCTTCCACTCTATGTGATGATGCAGAGGTACTTTCATCAGTTGTGGGGGTTCTGTTACTACTACTCAATTTATCGTGAATGTCTTTACTTTCATCCGGAAGCACCCCTAGTTTTACGCTGTGTTCCAACGCTTTTGCTCGCAACGACGCGATACTGTCCGAACGTAACTTATCAGCTTCGTGTGTTGTGTCCTCCATTGGGGTTGGGGTGGTCATTTTATCGGCAATTTTCGGCTCAGGACTGCTGCTTTTCTGCTGGAGATGTAAGGATTCGTTTGTTTCAAGATCTTCATCTCTGTCCTTCATTTTACCGCCTGATTCGACTGATTTCTTGTGCATACCTGCAGATATAGATGAGAGAAAAAAAAGTAATTGTTAAATTGTGCTATAAACTTTGGTTATAAGGTACCACAGTGTGCTCACGTGAAGTATCTAATCGCCCCAGTTTAATATAGTTATCATAATAAGTTTGTCTTTCTGTCTTCTAAATGACTCAACCACCTTATAAGAATTCAAGATCAATTTGACCAAGTTATAGGCCTATACATTACCAACTTCCTCTGCTAATAACTTTTAAATTGAAGTTGAAAAGGAAACAAGAGTCTAACTAACCTTCCATCCGATCAGTGATAATCTTGTTATCTGTGCAAGGGAACAAAATAGGTCATGGATAATCACTGGTAATGGTAATGTCATAAACATATTTTTCAAAGATAAGAAGGATCAGAAAATTTAAATTGTCAAATCTGTGTCAAAGAGTGCTCAAAATTCTCATCATATTAGACACTATTTTTGTTTTTCATATGCTTACAGCATCAGATTTGCTTCCATTCTTTGTTTCCGTCAAAGTACTAAAGCTTTTAAGACAATTCTAACATATTTTCATCCGATAGTTCAAACTATAATCCCTGAAGCTTTTCCCTATTTTATAATTTATAAAGAGGATTTATTTTCATCATATCAGTCTAAAAGCTGCATACTGTTGATTAGTTGTAAGCCTATAACACTGGTCATATTGATATTATGAAATATTTACATTTATCGTGCAACAAAAACACCAATTCCCTTTTTATTCAATTTGAAACAAACATTCAAATAACTCAATAATAGCGATCAAATCAATTTCAAGAAAGACACTACGCTTATAATTTAGTTTAAAATAAACAATAACAACGAAAACAACAAAATAATACTAAAAGCTATCATTACAACGCGTGAAATACATATTTACTATCAGCAGTAGATAGCATGCATCTGGAGCATCAGTCTTTGGAATCAAATTTTTACATGCGTGGCTATTGCTATCAGCAGTAGATAACATACTACTATAAGTCACTAATGCTCTCTAGCTTGCATTTATATTTATGTTAAGAATTTGACAACTATTTGTGATGCTGAAACGCACGTTGCTATAAACAGAAGATTGATTGTCAAAAACATTGTTATCTCTATGTCACGAGCATTGCTATCAGCAGTAGATAGCAAAAACATATACAACATTAATGCTACCGGTAAAGTGACCAATTGTATTGCAGTTTATCCTTTCAGCAGTTAGTGCATATCTAACGCAATTTTACACAATGTGCAGCTATACCGAGGTAATATAGCAGCCACACTCACCTAATAACCACGGCGCACAGCAGTCTCCGTTCTCATCTTCTGCCGATTTCAGTATGCTCTCCGGTAATGGCAGTGAGTGTCGCACCATAGCGCCGTACAATCCGTACTCAGCCATTACACTGCTGCGTCCCCAGCATTTCTCGCGCTTCCTCCACTTGGCCCGTCTGTTTTGAAACCATACCTGTTGTGAAGATATAGAAATATTTAAAAGATGAACATCTAGTATGAAGTCGTGGAAATGCCTAATATATAAATGCGATATATAACAATTTGTTGTCAACCTTATTTATCAAACTGTTAGCTTGATTGACCTATCCCACAATTTATCAAGCTGGCCCATTCGTTTACAATTTATTAATTTTTGCATAAAATAAGGTAAAATGTACAGTTTGAGGCCCGGATTTCTGGGTTATATAGTTTGATCATTGAAAGTTCAGAATTGAGTAAGGGTTAGTGGCAGAGATGGGGTAAGGGTAACCAATGCAAGCTGATGCAGGTTGATGTCTGCCTCAGTTCTAAAATCAATTTCAACACGTTCACAAAATCAAATGATAGCACCCTCATCCAAATGAGCTTTATCTTTCCAATCTTTTCAAAAACAAGTAAAATATTAATGGCAAATATTTCAAATATATTCTGGAGTTTTGTTGTTTTTCTATTATGCTTAGCCTTGATCACGTGGCGATAACCGTATTGCACTAAGTGTTAAGTCTATAAAAACGACAGACAGATTATATTTCAACAATTAGAATTAAGCAAAAAGTGCATTTTGTTTGAGATTATAATATATTTTCCATGATTAGAAATAAAATTTACTAGTTTTGAAGTTCTTAACATTTCCGGATGTGATAACTATATATTATCCTCTATAATAGTGCAAATTACACGCTTTAAACGATTTAAACAAGTACGTGAACAATGAATGCCCAAGATGAAATGTATAGAAAATGATATAAAGAAGCATTATATAGAATGTGATAATGATAAACAGATACATAGAATATAACATATACGCGACGTTCTATAACTTCGCCAACAAATCTTGATACAAAATAGCCGCCTCAAATTTGTATCAAACAACCTTTATAATTGAAACGATCTATACAGTCATCGTAACGTAACAATGACATGAATGAAGTGATATCGCCAGGATTAATTGTAAAAACACTACACCCATAGGAATTATAGCTCGACTCTAATTTGATAAATTAGAAAAAAATGATATAAAGGAAAGTGCAAAGATGAATTGTATTGGGCAGCATTATTGAATAATACAGTTGCAAAACACCCGCCAAATGAAAAACTGATAATATCTGAATGGAAATATAGCTTATTTGAAATGTACCTCTGAGATATGTGTAAAGTCAAATAATGAATTGATAATTGGTGTAAATTCCGGTCTACAGAGACCAATGCCTCAGTATACGGTGTCTTTATCTACACGTAATTCACGATAAACTGACCGTCGATTCTGATGAGATAAGTGCGTAATTACGAGATGATTGCAAAACCTTCAATAACACTGTGAATTTAGAGGTGACAATGAAATTATCACTTTATTCATTGCATGATATCGTGCCATAGCCTTCCGTGAATAAAGGTGTAAAAATATCATTTCTTTTATAGTTTTCTCGTTTTGTCAGTTTCAAAGTGGTAGTGATTCATAGCAGTGTTTAATGGAACAAATTGTGACAAAGGTTTCATCCTTTCGCCTTCATCATTTTACACTTCCCCTTTCTTTCCCTTAGGCCCCCTACTCTCCTTCTTTTTTCTTTCTTTCTCCTTTTCTCTTTCTGCTTTCATATTATTTCTTTCTTTCTTTCTTTTCTGCTTTCATATTATTCTTTTCTTTCTTTCTTTCTTTCTTTCTTTCTTTCTTTCTCTTTCTTTTCTCTCTCCCTATCTCTCTCTCTCCCCCTCTCTCTCTCTTTCTTCCCATGCTCTCCACCTCTTTTTCTCCCCCTCTCTCACACATCATTCTATATCTATTTCAGTTCCCCTAATCTTTGCATGTGTATAAATAATGAGAAAAGGACTGTCAACAATGGTATTCCGGAAAATGGGAAAACTACATTACAGTCTTTGTTGTTGCGCTAAGTACCTCGTATATCATGGTGTATATATATGACAATGCTGTGCATCGGGGAGTGTTTAGGGGGTATGGTGCGGAGGTGGGTTGGTTATGGGGATGCGGGGTGTGTGGGTATGGTTGTCCTCTCCCCCCTCTCTCTAGCTGTCTCTCTCCGTGATCATCCATTCCCTATATATCACCCTGTTTACACGTTCTTAGTTTTAATATACTTGTCAGCGTTGCCATCACGTTATGCACAATTCGACATACGTGCTAATAGGTTATTTTATTTCAATATAATGCGCATCATATAAGGTGGGTTATTTCAAAATGAAATATTAAAATGTGAATTGCCAATGAATTTATTTCAAATAAATGCTTCTTGATTTTTTTCTGCTCATTTTTATCAATTTTAAGTCATTTTCAACTAACAATAAGTTCATTGCAAATTTATCATTCAATTGCCAATCGTGTTTTTGATGCGTCTGTAGCTCTGTCTCCATTTTCATTATTCATATTGTACTTCCTTAATCAAATTATACTTAACGCCAAATGCCCACGACTATTGTGTGAAATGAGTGAAAAAAGATGAATCCTTTTTTCTCAATAAATATTATTGACAATCATTAAATAAAATCATGAAAATAGTATTGTCGATGAGTATTAGACTTGCAGCAAGTATAAACAGATGGAAACGTTCATGGAATCATTTTATTTTAAATTTTGAGCACTGTTTAGGCGAAGGAAAAAACCCTGTTCTATGGGCGGACGTACTTGCAAAGTAAGGGTCGGTCGATCGAGATTTGTTGCTTTTGTTTTGTGGCTAAATTATAGAAAGCGCGAAAAAATTGAAAACAAATCTTTACATTTTTAATTTTTTTCAAAACTTGTCTCGCAATCCACTTCGTAAAACGGTTGTTTTAAATTTTATAAAGCTCACAAAAAAGTGTTTTCGTTGCCTTAATGTTAAACATTTCCGTTAGTGAGGGACTCTTGCATGAGAAGTAACGGAATTTTACGTTTGGGGTTTTTGAGCAAAATAACTGAAGTTATTTTCAACTCTTTGACTTGGCAGATGCAACAGCCATCCAGACAAACGTCACTTTCGTCATGCAGGTAACCAATAGACAATTAGATAATTATGTTACCCTTTATAAGATTGCCAGACTATCAAAGTGGGCCTTTATTAAACGTTTTCCCTACCCAAAATGAAGTTTAACCAATGTAATTTACATCTATAAAGCAGCTTTCCAGCCACGAAGGTTACATAGCAGAGGAAACCGTGATTCAATAAAGACAAATTGACAATTTTAAAGTCCAATTTTGTTCATTTTTACGGCCGTTTAAACCATTGGTACACTTTTGACCCACATACTTCCAATATATAAAGGGAGACGTATAGATTGAGTATTACAGTAGCGAGTTTATGATAAGTGCTTCTTAATGCCTCGTTGGATATTGTCTACTCTTTTGTGAAATGGATTGCCCAATATAATTTATAACGTTTCCAATTTATGTTCTACTGTTGCAATTTGTTAATGAAGAGTCTGCGATTACTGCCACGTAATATGCATAAACATTCCCCTCAAATGTTTCTACTTCAACTCTAGAATGTGCTATTCCAGTTGAAATCCATGACTTCTATGGAAGACATGACCTTAATCTCCCACACAGGGTATGTAGATTTCAAATGGAGTCACCCATTCAGGTAACCCCATTTGAAATTCACACTCCATGTGTAGAAGATTTAAGGGTATGTCTCCAATATGGGGTGTGTGGATTTTAACTGGAATAGCAGAAATCTTTGAAGCAAAACTAATAGATTTCAAACATGTTCCAAAACGTCTGCGTTTGTAACAATTTATTTCTAAAAATAATGTACTTTCTCTCTTTACATGCGAGTTATGTTCTCCAAAATTAATAAAATCTGAATGTTGTAAACCAAATGACACAACTCATGTGTTTTAAACAATGCAATTTTATTGATCAGTAGCATAATTCATCATGATTTATCACTTTTTCACTTTATGAAAACAATGTTCAATGTTCAATTTAGTTCCCCAATAATATATAACATGATAAATGTACAAAACAATTCATTGGTAGTAGGAAACCCAAAAGTGAGCAAAGCTCGTTAAAATTGGCCACCTTAGAAACTGTATTTGTATATTCTCGATAGGCCTATAGAAAATTATTCTCAATGTTGTTGCTATATACAACCAAAGAAAAATATGAGAATCAAGTAAAGACAGAAATTTCTTTAATCTTCCGTGGATGACAAATGTGGTCGTCATACAAAATAAACATACAGTATACGGTCATGATGCGGCTAACTCGGATAATGTGCTATCTTCAGTAGATAGCAAGTTTGATCATTATAACAATGGAGTGCATTAAACGTATCCACTCGTCGTTATAATTATGTTATATAGATAAAGAAAGCAACTATACTGTAGTTTTGAACGAGGAAGGTTCCGAAGATATTTGCTATCTTCAGTAGATAGCAAGAGGTCGATATATATGGAAGGCTCTCCTATAGATGTTACTCTGTATCAAAAACCGAGGTATAAGCTCAAACTTGTACACAGTGATCAATTATTATAAATCGGTGCCAACTAATCTCCCATTCACGCTCAAATTGCTAATCATTTATCTTCAGTAAGGCGATATTCCCCGCAGTGTGAGAAATTAAAAACTTACATTGCGCTAACACATTATCCGTAAAATAAGCAATCAGTTTTCTGGTCCATATAACCGTAAAGGATTCCATGTTCTATTTCATTGACTTGGTTCCCCATTTATGATTTAAGCTTGACATGGTTACAGACGCAATCAACTAATTCATTATATCAACTGACAACAAATTACAGGTATGAATTGCATCGATAATTGCTCATTTATAATAAACTTTTACAATAATATTAGGGACAACTCATCACTCATGGCGCGCGGAAATTAGAAAGAGTGGATTGCGTGTCTTCATAAAAATCAATCTTTAGTGTTTTGAAACAAGACTTGCTATATTTTCATTAGCATCATGGTACACGATAAGCCATAGTTGGGGTCTATCATCTTCACCGACAATTGCGGTAATCCTCTTAATTTGTCCCAATCTTCGTCTTGATTATCTTGTCAATTTGGGAGTCATACGGTCGTGAAAGACGCTTTGGTCTCCCATTTCATCACATCAATATCCAATTTCATTTTTTTTTTAAAGATAAGCTTCATTAACAAGCAAACACCGTGTGTCACAAGGTTTAGTATGGCTATTCGATGATCACGACGCGAAGGCATTTTTTTTTTGCTTCACACAGAGCTAATTCATCTCTCGGCTTCTTTTAAAGATACTGTGCAAGTGTAACCCTTCAAATATAATATAAGCTAATTTCCCTACTGAAAATAAAGCCTAAAACCATTCGAGTTATTAGCCTTGATAAAGGCACTGTAAAGTCATAAGTTGAATTCCCTTGCTGTATCTGCTCGTTGGAAAGTAAACATTAATTAGAAATATTGCCTAATTTATGTCTGACCTTATTATATGAAGTGTAATAGGATTTTAATGTACCCCGATAGAAATGTGTCAATATATTATATTTTAACATCTAAAGAAAACGAATTGAAGAAGGGGAATGAAGAGACAAACAGTATACGATGTCGATGAAGAAGGAGAAAGTGAAGAAGTGTGGGAGGGATGAAGAGAATGGAGAAGGAGAAGGAGAAGGAGGCGAAAAAGAAGAAGGGAGGGAGGATGAGGCAAAGAAGAATGGGCAGAGAGGGATGAGGAAAGAGGCGAAAAGAAGAAGGAGGTGGGGAGGAGGCAAATAAGAAGGATAAGAGAGGGAGAAGAGGAAGGAGACAAAGGGACAGAAGAAGAGTAATTAAGGGAAAAGGAAAATAGATTACTGAACGAAATACTGTGTTTTGGGTAGTTAACTCACCTGGATCCTGTCTTCAGGCAGGTCTGTTTTGAGTGCCAACATTTCTCTTGCGTACACATCAGGATAGTGAGCGTCGTTGAACGCTTTCTCTAACTCTTCCAACTGATAGCTCGTAAAAATCGTCCTAAAAAGGTTACAAAACGAAAAACTAATTTAGAATTGTTGTATTGACGACCTTCCTTTTGACTTGTAAACGATTTGCTCACACAACGATAGAGCCATATAACCATCTATGTATCCTTTTCTCATTGACTATTTCCTTCTATCTTTCATGTAATTTGCCACCTGACCTGATGCAGGCCATCAGGATCTGGCCAATTTTATCTAGAATTTACTCAAGCGCAAACACCAACCCGACCATTTTCAATCGGAACAAGCAATTTTTAGATCTCAATTCGATAAACTCGATCAAATCAAGAACTGATGGCCAATTTGTTTGTTTTCCAATAACTCGTTTGCCTCGAGAAAATTAATATTGACGTTTGGTCCATGCTAGGCATGTAAGCCATGGTGATCATGTCATCGCTGGCTATAGCAGCGAAGGCATGCATCACCAGTGATTTTATCACCGAAGATGTGAGTGGTGCAGGTTATACGAACACCAAATGTGACTCGTTCGGCGTCTCCTGCATGCTGTCAAACCCCGATATATCCATAATACATTCATATAATATGCAACATGTAAAACATTTTACATGTTTTAAATCGTTTTGGTTAAGAAGTCAAAGTTTAGAGTGTTCGGTTTTTACAACGAAAATACGTCTCTAAGACGAACTAATACATTTCGTTCATGTCTTCCCTGTTTCTTCCTTATATCCCTTGAGATACAAACATGTTCTTTTTGATCAGTAATTGTTACCCAATCAAACTGCTACATGGTTCAATGTTTGCTGGTGGTACATTATATCATTCGCCTTCAAGTTCAACTTGAGTGATATAATAGCCCTCGCCGCACTATAGAAGATACAGGGGGGGGGCAATAAGGTATACCCGATTGCAAATATTTTAAGTTGAAATTGTCAATTTTAATTGCCAACTTGAATCTGAGTAAAAATTAGTTCAGATAAGTTTTCTTGAGACAATTTTTGGACGTTTTAAGAAGAAAATGCATCTAATTTTGTTAGGAATCTCCTATCACAAAATACTAATGCTTGCGGGCATGGAAAATCAGTGCATGGTTCATTTGGCTATACGTACATATCTATAGCTAGTGAAGAACAGTCCAGCTAGCATGCTAGACGTCTATCTCCCTCGGGCGATTACATTCGGCAAACTATTGTCCAAAAGGCAAAATATCGAACTCTACATGTACATGCAGTCGTTGGGTGATTTGGGGCGTTTCTTCAAAATATTCCAGGCTCAATGTCTTTATGTCAAACTCATTCTTTCCAGGGCCCTTTTTGACCACTTCTATAGGCAAATTTACACAAAAAATGTAGGTCTAATAAGGGACCATTTATTGTTATACTCTTAAACTACTTAATCTCCCTGTGTTTCCTAAGCTAAAATATTAAGAATATCTATATCTTTCCTGTGAGCACGGTGAGTGGTTAAGTTTGAGTCCTTAGCAACATTTTAATAGTGCATATTTTCATCTCCTTGATGACAGCCTTAAGTTGACTATCTTCAGTAGATAGCACAATGTGATAAATTAATAACAGCAAAATGCGCATGATATGTCATCGCTTCAAAGCGCGACAAGAAAAAACAATACAAGTTTGAAGCGTTTGAAGCGTCTGTGGAAACCACAATATTGGAAGAATTCTTGGAATCTGTGAGAAGAGTGATCTATTTTCTTGGTCCAGTAAAAAAATGCTACATGATAACTTTGTAGCTAAATGTCAAGTATAGGATTATTGATATTACGCCAAGAAGAAGTTATACAATTCAAGTCAAACAATACTTGCATCAGAATTCTGCAGTCAATGCGTTAATTTTGCTGTGATATCATGATCTAAATCACTGATCACATTCACTTTGTGATAACAAATGTCAAAATAAATAGAAGAAAAACTTTTTTTTTGACAGAAGTTAAATTTGTTAGGAACGTTTTGCTCACACTTCTAATATGACAGTCTCTTACCTATGACGACGCTTCTTGCGCTTCTTCTTGCCCATCAATGATGCAGGGTTGCTTCCAGGTCTGCCGATGAGACTGCTTCGGTCAGGACTTCCACAGGAATCTTCGTCAATATCTTTAAAGAAACAAAACCCAGCTAAAACAGCTTAATAAACTATGCATGTAATTGATTATAAATTAATGACCCATTGAAGGCGTTTGTCAATTTTAGCTCTTAGGGACGCACCATCACCCACTACATGAGCTATAAAAACTTTCCCCACCTAACTCACAGTGTATAAATGCATGAAAATTTAAAAAAAACTTCGCCACCTTCGGCGGCGAAAAAAAAATTGTCCCGACCACTACATCCTACCCCCTCGAAGTCGAATGGTCATCCCTTATACTCTTTTGTTTCACAACAATGTTTTGTACTTTAGTCAAGAATAATTCTCATTAAAATGTTCACACAATATGTGTTTTTTTATGTGTTCAAATTTTAAATCAGTGCTTATTCTGTTAAATGTTAAAGAACACCATAAACAAAATCACGAACCTGTTAAGTCAAATGAAAATAAAATGTTAAACCCTATTTTAAAAGATTAATTTTCTCACGCGAACTTTACTGACGAAAATGGTATCGATTTTATAATAGCATTTTAGCAATCAGGAATAATAAAAAGTATTAAAATGTTCAAAATTAATGTAGTTTAACAACCTATGTGCAATTACACGAGGAAATAAATTAATTCCGTTGTAACAAGTTTAAGTAACAACCTTGAGAACTGCCGTTTCATAATCACTTCAATATATTTTACCCGATTATAGAAATTGTTGCATGTCGGTGCGCTGAATACTGTCTATATATTCAAGATGTATGTCTTTCTATATCACGGACGGCTAAACGTTACATTGGTATAATTAGACATTAAAGAAATAGGGCGTTTTGCAGGTATAGCCAAAGTGACCCAAAAGAGTGATTGAATTAAGCTTAAATGAAGTCATAATTTAGGCCCCAGTAACACGTCTCACTGTAGTCACTTTACTTTGATAGTTGGCCATTACCAAATCCATCGAGTCGTTAATGAATTTTCAAACTTAAATGAGGGTACGTCAATAGCACAGTATTTAGCCCATATTTTTAAAATGACGCTCCTTTTACCCTAATTTTATTTATAAATGAATAAAAAAGACATTATTATTCTCTCTCCCTCCTACTTTTATTGTAATTTTCTTGGATTTTTCTAAATTCTTCCTCGTCCTTGACTGGAAACAATTCAACATTTTGAAATCAAATTACATTATTATAAAACAGGAGTTTGACATGCTCTTAATTCTTAATTATACAAATTTCACACGTACTTAACACTTAATTGATTTTTAATGGTTACTTAATTGATAACGGCCCAATATTTTAACTGGATTTAAATTACGAGATTACAACACACAATAATTATAGCTAATGTTACATTTTGTATTTCTTTCTACTTGTTCCAAGTATAGGCCTGTTTTGATTTCTTCCAAGTGACAAACATTACAAATCGCGTCCATATTGTTTCTTCCCCCGCTCAGTTATAAGCTTATGTGGTTGATAAAAGTTAATTATTTGGTTGTTATCCACTTCGGTGATTAACCCTTAATTAATTAATCATATTTTAAATACCACTAGAGGCAAAGATTAATCCGATGACGTGTAATTTTGTAACGATAAAAAACAATATCCTTGTCCGTGTAAAATTATGACAACAAACAGAAGTCAAAGTTGTCCGCGAGCATTTTTGTTATTTTACTTTGGCAAAAGGTGATTCATGATTGTGTTACTTTTCTGAATTACACGAAATATCCTTTGTTTACGAGATATGGATCAACTGTATCACTTTATGATTGACATGGCACGATTTACAAGTCCAGGCCCGTGATATATTTGGTATATAACAATCTTAATTTCGTCAAAAATAAAGGGAAATATATATAAATATCACAATACTGTGAGCTGGACACGAATACGCGCTTTCTTCAAGTCCCGTCTTGTGCGTGCACACTCATCGCTTGTTATCAACCTTATTAGATTATTTAAACTCACAATTTTTAAATTTTTAATGAAAAAAGTCATTGCTTTCTGAATAATGGATATTTTTGAATCAGATTCATTGTTTTCTCAATAATAAAATTACCACCATTTGCACCCACTTGGAAGTATCACCCTTCGGCTTTAGAAGCGTAGCATATTTTACTTCCAATACCCAGCTGACCCATAACCATGTAATTAACAACACCTATTGTTTATGCTCTTTTTGATACATTTTGTATACCTTATTATACTGATGGGTAACATGCTACTTCTTATCGTGAAGAAAGCGATGTATCACATGGTTTCACGTCGGTTTTTTTTATTATTAGTGGAAAAAATTACTGTTTCACATTCAAATTTCAACAAAGCAATAAAAGACATTTGTTCTATATTTTGAATGTTTATAATTACAACGAAGTTTTAATATAAATTTAGTATCTGCACGCATCAGCTTTGTTGCAAATTATTGCAGAAAGATCTTTGAGAAAAATTGATTTCTAAACTTTATTTGACACGTATATGAAACAGTAAAATATCCAAAACAATGATACCTGTCAAGCCGACAAGCATGACCAAACTCAAGATTTTCTTATACAATACATGCTGAAAGTTAAGTGGAATTTATTCAGATTCTTAGTCAAGATCATTGATTTCATTTTTGTCATTTTTTAGTTAATGTTTAAGAGTTTGACAATATCTTGACAGAGAAAATGATGCTTTTGTTCACAATAATTCAGAAACAGATGTTGCATGCCTTGTCAATTATATGATGTCACTATAATAAACCAGAACACACCCACACCCTTCAGCACACCCAATGGTCCTATAATCACTTATATGACTTACGAACAGCAACACTATATAAATAATTCCAAACATATAACGTTTTAAATCTCCTATAATAATACTGCACAACGTCCAGTCTAAATCACGGTAATCAACGGTAATGAAGTTCGCAGGGGTTGACGGTCGTCGTTTCTCAATAAGCGAGGGTAATTTCATATCAATTGTGCTCTCGCCCTTTACGCGTGTAACATTAAAGAAATTACTAGTTTCTTGAATGAATGGAATGAGGAGTACAGTCACTATCATTTCGTGAGGTTCGAGGGAGTTTTTAATCATTAATTTATTGCATGCCACAGGGCCCTTTGCGTAGGACCGTTTGGGAATAAGTATAATTTCACGACTTTTAATTACCGCAATTTGGGGAAATCACATGCGTGTATATTCTATACATACTGTACGACTTTTAATGGCGTATTGAGCAAAAAAAAGCTAGAGCTATCTAGGCATGCTGACAATGTGCAAAATTATATCATGATAGGTATTTTTGTTTGGAATTTATTATACTACATTACGATACCACCCCAAAATGAAGTAAATATTTTGACTTTGGTATGTAAATTTTTAATTGGTGAATGATATGTTATAATAAAGCTATTTAATTATCATCCCAAATTGGCATGAATTTCTGTCAGTCAGACGGGAATACATAAGGGTACCTTTTGTCATTTGATTATAGTTGGCGCGTGATAAATGATTATAACACACACACACGTCCATTCTGCACAACGTGACTGGTAACAATATTGCGGTTAATTTGCTAAATGTTGATTTCAATTAATTAACCCAATCATTGAACCTATATAGAATCAGTAGTTTTATAACACTTTTCAGATTTTTTGTGTAAATTATTATGATTTTCTAGACTTAACTCAAAAATACAAAATTTCGCGTGTGTATCAAGCTAGAGTGGCAATGTTTTTAAAAATATTAAATACTTATACATTTAGGACAGGGTATTTTTACGAACACTGAAGATAGTAAAATAAATTCAACCTGTTTCGTGATTTGAAAGGGTAAGTAAAATTGGTCATAAATTACGAGTATGAAAGACCCAATCCAGATATGTGTTGAAATCTGTTATAAAGAGTTAGTATTATAGGGTTATATTATTTACACATCGGTGCTATCTACCGAAGATAGCATTAAAAGTACGCCTTTAGATTGTGTTCGTTCATTTGGCTTTCCTGTGGTTTTTGTTGTTGTTTTGTTTGTTTGTTTGTTTGTTTGTTTGTTTGTTTGTTTGTTGTTGTTGTTTTGTTGTTGTTTTGCAGGGGTGGATGGGTTAATAACCCCATTAAATTATGATCTAATATTTGATAACAGTTTATGTATCATTTAAAAAATAAACTCACTGTGATATTTTCCCGCGCAAGTCCAATAAGCCTACTTATAGCATTAAGTTTCTGGGACATGAGAGTATCCCTTTGAAAAAATAGCTTCTGGTTACGTGGTCATCACATCCCATAGGCCCTATATCCTATAAAATCTCATGAATTGGCTTTATTCCCTTATATACTTCAGCTTTCCCACCCAATCGCTTCCAGCAGCTCAATGCTGCATGCTAGCCTATTCGTGCTGCCTGCTATTCAATAAATGAGTTGTTTTAACACAAGTGTCAGTTATATCTCGTCAAGTTGACACTTCCGATAGCAAGACCTGTGTTCAGCACGATTCCTTCACACGGTCGCCTTAACAACTAGCTACCACGGAATTAGCGTGCTAATATCGATGTGTCGACAGAATGATAACTTTTATTGGCTCCCGTTTTTAGGATAAACCCACATTTCAACTTTTTGATGATAAACAAATATGACACTGGAGGCTAAAAAATGCTTTTCGTATTTTATTTTTTGTATGATGGTGAAATCACTGGCGTGATAAGCGTATTAGCTCGATTGCTTGAAATTAAAGCTTGTTTTTCTAAAGAATGAAGATCTGAACGAGGCTGGTCTAATAAGATCGACTTTAAGCTCCAAATTATAATTTTCACAATATTAATTTTTACAGTGAAACCTGTAAATATGCCACATAAAGAATATATGAAAAGTGATAAAATATTTCACTTCAAAACCACGGACCAAGAAAGAACCCTGCCTTTATTTAAGTCCACGTTTTCTTTTTTAAGTTCACATTCTTAAGGCTATATTTTTTACCCTGGGTGATGAAATTAAACCCCAACGGTCGTATCATGTCTTGTGTATTTCATTGTTGTATTTCCTCATTACATTATTGGCCATAGTCCGAAAGGTGAACCACTTCGTATATCAAATCTCGCCGGGCTAATTTGAAAATAATACCGCGTGGCATGTTGCCAGTGGGCATGAAAGTCGCGAGGGAATCGCCATGCAAGTATGAAACTGAGTTCCGTACCGACCAACAATATTACCCAACACTTTCTAAAAGGGATGTTAAGGAGAAAAAGGTCAATTAGACAATTACACATTAACTTCATTTCGAAAATAAAATTAGCAATAGAAGGCCTGTGATTAAATTGACATCAAGCTTATTATTATTATTATTACAAGTCGTTGTAAAACAATGTAGATTAAGTCTATAGTACCAAAATATGGTAAGAACATTTGAACAGTCGGTAATTTAATTTTCTTTGCACCACGCCTTTGCGTATCGGAAACATGTTGGAAGTTGAAGACAGTTTGCTTTCTACTGAAGATAGCAAAATTGATACACATGTATGACATTTTCATGTAAGATAAAGGATTTAAGAACCTATAATGCAGGGACAAATTCAGACCGGTGTGAAAAGAATAACTTAACTACTAAGATCAGGAATAGGTCTACGTAAAATGAAAAAATTGTATACCATACGAATTTTCATGAAAATAGACTTACTTTGCCGATCATGGATGACTTCCCTGTTTTAATATACTGTTTTGAACTTAGATTTGTTATGTCGATCGTATACCGATTGAAATTAATTAGCATTCACCAGGATTGCGTTAAGACATAACCCAGCCTTGTTCAATTTATATAAAATATGTTTACAGGCTGCGTGACAGTAACAATTATTGCTATCTTTATTACTACTAGTCATGCTAGTAGACAGCTCCACACGATTAAGTTTAGACTTAAATCAACTTCAACTTGCGCCATATCTTCAATATATAGCTACACAATGTGAAATGCACTATAGTATAAAATATAGGTTAGTGTGGATTTGTCTGTAAACATTTGTTGCGTATTATGACTATCAACATTACTTCTATCTTCAGTAGATGTGAAACATACGAAATATAGTTTTACACAATGTAGTACATATCTTTACAAACTGATGCGTAACAACTATCACATGCTATCTTCAGTAGACAGCTATACACGATAAAGTTGTTTACTTGAATCAAATTGCTATATTCAGTATCAGTTGAGTAGCCTTTACAGACTTGTTGCGTATAATGACTATCAACATTATGCTATCTTCAGTAGATAGCTATACACAATGTGAAGTACACTAAGTTATTTGTGTTGAGTTGTCTTACAGACTTGTTGCATATACCAAATCAACATTATTACTATCTTCAGTAGATAGCTACACAATGTGAAATACACTAAGTATATTATTTGTGTGGAGTTGTCTTACAGACTTATTGTGTATACCAACTATAAACATTATTACTATCTTCAGTAGATAGCTACACAATGTGAAATACACTAAGTATATTATTTGTGTGGAGTTGTCTTACAGACTTATTGCGTATACCAAATATAGACATCATTGCTATCTTCAGTAGATAGCTATACAATGTTACTGAATGTGAAATACACTAAGTTGCGACTTATTGCGTATACCAACTATAATCATTATTGCTATCTTCAGTAGATAGCTGATACGAAGTGCACAAAGCATATAGAGTTACACATGGAGTGCGTGTCTTTACAGTATATAATTCTTCAGTAGACAGCACGAGTAAGCACATCATAGGTTTAACGGGAATAGTCTGTACATAATTATATACCTGTTGCGTATTGATTGCTATCTTCAGTAGATAGCAGCTACGAGTGAACTCTCGTGTTGAATTTAACTAAATTTTGATACGCTACTTTGATAGACAATTCATACTTTTTATGTGCACAATTAGAGCCTATAATATGAAATACATTGCTTTCTCTGAAGTGAGCAGCTATACTGAGCATAAGATGTTAGGCTTAGGAGTCTACGACGTTCAAAGACATCATCATTCTGAATAACTCGTGTATGACGTATCCTATCCGTGTTGGTTAATTAGGCTATATAGCCTTCAATAAATAACTAGTATACTGCAAATTAAACACTCGGTGATATTGAATCTAGTACTCCATTGAAGTAAATTACTTGCAAATTAGGTGACTGTTTCGTATAGGAACAGTGCGCACAATGCTTTGTAACGATTTAGAACAAAAACCCAGTTTTTAAAGAACATTTTATATACCACTCACGTACAGAGAAAAACAAACATCTTGAGGCAAAAAATATCTTAATTCGATTACATGAGAAATCAATAACCCTACAACACACATGGAACAGGCGACGCTGTTTAAAATAAGCACCAACTAGCCTTTTTAGTTGTAAGAAGCTGACCTATAAGGTGAAATTTATCGTTCCCGCCCCGCCACTGAAGAAATTGTCTAACGGGATAGCGTAGCAATCAGTATAATTGAATTTCTGTGCTCACTAGCTAAGCAAAGGCATACAAGTCACACTACTCGCAGGCGTACTGTTAAACATGTTCATAATTAAACTAATCTCCATATTACAGAACCACGGTTTGAAAATTTGATTATAGGAGTACTAGTATATGTAGTTTCCAAGAGAGAATGATGTGAAATAATTGATAAGTGTAAGTGGTCGTACTTATCGTGTGTCACAATTCACCGGAAGGTCCTACTCCTATTTTTGGTTGAGTTTTAATAAATCTAGATGGTGTATACATATATATTTGAGATATTTGTCGGCGAAATATGCGGTTTTTATTCCGTATGACCACCGGCAAACGGAATGGCTGTGGAAACGCAAACCGAGATTCAGTTCTGGCGGTAAATCACAAATTTCACTTTCAGCACTCATAGAGTTTCCTCTAATCAAGTTGGGTGCTAAAAAGCGCGGGATAGATAATTGAATCAAGCTACTCTTGTTAGTAATCGAGACAGATATAATACATATTTTTCCACATTTTTAGCAGGGATCGCTGAAAAGAATCTTGCAGTCTTAATAAGTCGATGTTCACCCCTTTGCCACACCTTATAAAAAATCTAAAAAACTTGAAAAGTTTCTTGCTGCAGGAAGGTTGACACAATTAACTTTTGTTCCAATTTTTCCTCTCCACTATTTATACGTCTCATCTTTTGAAATTGAATTATATATAATATTAAACTAGAAGGGGATAGCTAGTGAAAATATTATGTATTTAGTATGTATTAGAAAGTTCAGGAAAGACTTCTAATAAATAATACTGTGCATTCATTTCATTCATTTATAACAACTTATGTGTTTTGATGATTCCAAACTGGTTTCCTAATAGCCTGTATACCCCGGGAGCCTATTTATAGTTTTCATTTCCACAATTTTGTAATGAGCAAGTCTTTATTTTGACTATTTAAATCCAGCATCAATATATTTTATTAACAAGATTCTGAACTTGTTGCAGGTTGTTACAGGATGCTTGAATATTTTGGTGTAACTTTTTCTGGTTTATGGGGCGGGTTACGGTGAGGCAACCTGTTAATAGAGACAGACCATGCAACCAAGTTCTAGCCTGCCAATAAGCGATGCAATAACCTATCCAAACATTGACCTGCGTGTACTTGGTGTAATAAGACACATTTTCATGCACACTGTTAGCTATATTTAACAACAGTTAAAGCCTTGTACACACTTTACTCTTCATAAGTAACGTGTTTCGAGTAAGTGTATAGAACCGCCTGCAAGAAATTGGCTTGCCTCTTAAATGGATTGCACATTGCTCGCGGCCTTGCAATTGGAGCGCGCCAACTTAACTTGCGCAACACGTATAGGGGATCAGGAATCAGACGAAAGATGCTACAAGAGTAGCTATTTCCCTTATAAAACACCCCTATCTAATAAAGCTGACAAATCTATATGCGTGTATGCACTAGCAGCCAATCTATGTTTAAATGACCACTCGCTCATTGGCCCGTTTCCCCTTCTGGCCACTCACTTTAGCGAATTGAAACATGTAAAGCCTAATTTGATTTGCTTCGAACCGAGTTGTTATTGAATTAACACGCTGGTGAAAGAGCCCCCCGAATAACCCGCGTGAATCAATGGGTAAGAAATTAAGTCGAAGCCCTGACGGCGTCGTCAGCAAGCAATTTCGGATTATTTAATCCGTGTTATCACTTGGATTTTATCCAATATCCCACAAGGTGTTTTTACATCGAAGACAAGAACACATAAATTATCTTACTATATCGTATTCGGTAATAGTTAAGTGGGAAAATAAACCACAGATTTTAAAAATGCAATAGTGATTTTATACACGGCACAAGAGCACTGACGCAATTATTGGAAATCGGTAAGAAAATTGATGCGTCAGTCGACCAAAATATTCTTTCTGAACAGTGTGAACATTTTCATCGTAAAACCATTATACAAAAGTTGTATTTGTGTATTTTATCTAAATTAGCGAAATTCCAGCGATACTCAAAAGATCGACAAGCCATACACTGTCGTGTATTGAGTCCCGTCTGACATACACAAGGATACATAAAGCTATTATACTGTCCCCCCAATTAAGGAAAGATGTCTATATCGAACTTTGCATATTGGGTTTCTCCGTTTTCCACGCCGTATCTTAATCAGTCGCACTCCCAAAAGGCGCGAAAAGAAACGAAATATGAATTAGCCCTGCAAGTGCTTTCAAATACTAGTGCGCTTAAAGTGCGTCAAGCAGCCTTAGATTACAGCTATGCGGCAAGTTAGCAGTGTCCAAGCGATAGGTTTACGCTCTTCGGGGGCATACAACTGTCACTTTGCACCTTTTTCTTTCATTATCGGGTGTTAGCAAATTTATGCTATAAAACACGGCACTTTTTCTAGCTGCCAGATTCTTCCAATGCGGGTATCAGTTCTCGTAAACCATGACAAAACCGTGTTGCGTCGTGGGTCTTCACCTCTTGTTAGTGTTTCGACCCGGGGGTTAGTAGATCACCGTATCTTAACAAGATGTATGCCCTTTGGTATAATGGCGAATTAGTACTAGATACGTCCGATATCAATATCAAATAAAGAAATAAGTCAAATTTAGACAAGTTCCTTAATAAAATAATTCAAGATTTTACATTAAATTTGGCAGAGTGTGAGATTGAAGTGCGCTGGCAGCATCGGGTAGAACATGTTACAGTTTATAACATTTATTTTGGCGTGTTGTAAAATGTGTGAAATTTCAATTAAATTTGGGTATGTAAACGGTTGTGTGCAAACAGGTATTGAACCAACAAAGAAGCTACATAACGCGGTCAAAGTCGGTCAAATATAACTTGACTTGTTAGTTGAATAGTCACTCCCGAACTTGCAACAAAACTTTGCATGCAATAAAAAAACGCGCACTTCTTTCCGCTGGGATATATCACTTAGCCTAAGCGGAAAACCGATAAAGCCGAAAACCGCGAAATCCGACTCTTTTCTTTTTCCTTTCCTTTCTTCCATTGCTGTTCTATTTCATTTATTTCTTTTCCCGGTACAATTTCTCCTTCTATATCCTTTTCTTTTTCTATTTTCATATTTCTTCTTTCTCTTTCTTTCTTGCATTTTCTTTCTTTTTCTTCCTTCCTTCCTTCCTTTCTTTCTTTCTTTCTTTCTTTCATTCTTTTTTCTACCTTTCTCTCTTTTCTGTCTGTCTTCATTTCTTTCCTTCTTTTTCTTTTCTTTCTTTCTTTCTTTCTTTCTTTCTTTTCTGTCTGTCTTTATTTCTGTCCTTTTTCGGTTTTTTCTCTATCTTTCTTTCTTTCTTTCTTTTCTGTCTGTCTTTTTTCTTTCCTTCTTTTTCTTTATTTAATTTTTTCTATATTTTTATTTCTTTTCTGTCTTTCTTTATTTCTGTCCTTTTTTTCTTTTCTTTTTTTCTTTCCTTCTGTCTGTCTTTCTTTCTTTTCTGTCTGTCTTTCTATTTGTCTTTATTCCTTTCCTTCTTTTTCCTTTCTTTCTTACTGTCTTTCTTCGTGTCTTTCCTTCTGTCTGACTGTCTGTGCATGTGTTTTTCTTTATTTCTTTCATTTCATTTCACCTTTCAACTATAAACTTAACAATAAACAAAGTCATATATGAGTAAGAGGTTTGTTTTAAATAAACACAGGTGCGTAAACTTTTGCATTTTCAGTTTCTCAGTTCGCTTTCCTCTAAGACACGATAATTAGTATACACTTTGGTTTACATTCAACTGTAAGAGTATAATAGCAAATGTTATTAAACCTAATTAGCGTAATTTGTCAAGCCAATTACGTGTTTACTAACGACACCTTCATGTTTATATATATCACGCATCTTTGCATGGCTCTGGACACAGGTGTGCATGCAAGGATCGTTCGAATGTTGAACAAAATTCAAGTTCCATGATTTTGTTTTTAAACAATAATCTTTACAAATATATAGTTTTTAATTTAATTGAAGAGAATCGCACGGCAGTTTAATTTCTGTGATATCTGGGAAAATTTCTTTACATCTCTTTACATTGCTGATCAGCATATCGACAATTTATTTCAATGGATGCTTTCATGCACGAATTCATAACAAGCAACAAAGTTTCATAGGGTGCGCCGTTGACTGAAAAGGTTGTCGAGCTTTCGTCATCAGGTATATGACTCTGAATCCCCGAAGAAGTCAGCAACACACCTGGCGAAACCCCGGCAACCTTCATTCGTTGAAACCTTGCTATTTGTTAAAATTTCAATTTACTCAATTTTGGTTGGTTGTGTTGAGCATATCCACCGGAATTGAAATAAATATTGAAAGCTGGAGATTCAAATAAAAGAGAGAGTGGGATAACGAGAGATGAAATGAAAGCAAATCGTGTTACCAGATTTTAAATCCCAATTTCCTCGTCTGTCTGCTATAAGATGGACGTTATATCAACAATGTAAACCCATGTTGTAAAGTGTTGGTATATACTGATATTGAAACTGTTAAATTTTGCACTTTTAAGTCAATAAAGTCTGTTTCAATCTGCACGTCTCACGTATGTTAAATTGCTAATTAGCTGTAAGAAATTAATTAACCAATTAATTATATTAGCCTTTGTATTACCCATGCATCCGAAAGCAATATAACGCAGCATTGTAGCAATGTCCTGGAAGTTTACGGTACAGCCTAATCATGAAACGTTTTGCAAGGGGCCAGACCCGGCCCACCTATACCAATTAGGGCTGGCCCCTGAACAGCTCTGAAATTTGCAACGATTGTGGCCAGCGAGCAAATAGAACCACTGCCCTAACATTATTAATATACCAACCACGCAACCTCCCATGATGCATGCCGGTTACCATTTGGGAATGACTTTATTCATCATTCATCAGAATACACCAGAGAGGATTATTCTGCTTCCACTTGTTCCAAAGGTATCATCTTAATTCTGATCCATCTTTAACAAAGCCATCCAAACTTATTTAGTCTCATTTGAATTATGGGAATAGTGCATAATAAATGATTTTTGTAATGTTATGTAATGTAATGTATAATGTATGGGTGTGCACATATTTATGCCATACTCAATTATACTTTCCTATAATTATGATAATAATAGATGTCAAAAAAAGAAAAATGAAAAGAAAAGTGAAATGTTTCATGGAAGATGTTCTCTCATCTTGTGAAATGACCAGATGATTCTTAAAAGTGAGAAATGATTGGAATATACAAACTTACAAAGAAAACTTTGCACTTCAAACCAGTATAGAGGAGAAACGTTATTGAATGTTATTGTTTTAAAACTTTTCACATGCAATCACACATCAATTTAATTGACATGCCTATTTATGCCAGATTCACACGTGGTCCTTTCTCTCACTTGTTGAATGCACTGAGCTGCATGCATGCCCCAAAGTGAATACGGACGCGATTTTTTCTCAATAAAAAGTTTAGAACAGTAAAGCTGTCTTAAAAATAACACAGGTTATATTATACATAATACTGTCTTTATGAAGAAGTTAATCAGTTAATTTAACGCATTGAAATCTTATGTTTACATACATTATATTTGTACGTTTTTGACATACAGTTTTTGAGACCATTTTTAAACTGATAAAAATAAATGGTTGGAAAAGAGGAAACTCCTTGGTTGTTGTAATGTTAATGTTATTGTCGTTGTTGTTATTGCTGTTGTTGACATAATTATGTTAAATGAAATACAATTCCTATTGCAAATTGATGTTGTTTTTCAAGTAATTTGTATCATGTACAACTACACATGAAGTGGAACATGCCGATAATTTTGATAATATATTGGACTGATAATGCTTGAAATTAAATCGAAAAAAATTGTTAGGTTACCTATATATGCTGTTCGTCATGTCACCAGGCATATACGGTAATTAAGGTAAAATTAAGATATATCCAAGACTTTTCAAATTTTGTTTTGTTTACATAGGCCTATATCAAACTTTTTAAAGTGCATTTATGTTTTAAATTGTGTAAAAATCAGTATGCCTATTGACCAGGACACAATTTGGCATAAAAAGGCTTATTACATCAAAGCATGCACCATTTAAAAGTGACACTATATCTAACATTTTTATTTTGCAATTTATATGCTACAAATCTTCCATCTTTTTTTATTTATATTATCCTTAGTAACGAGAAACTCGTTTGTTGAATTAAATGAAACGATGTAAACATGTGATTACTATAGTGGCATCAATTTAGTGCGTTAGTATAAAATGATTTCAATAAGGGTTATAAAGGCATAAGTAATGCTCCTTCCATGATCCATGTCATACTCACTAAATATGTATCTTTAAGAAAAAGTTCATTACTTCATGTATCTTCCTTATTTGAACGTTGGGAAATTTCGTAATGGTATATTGGATGCATAAGCAAGTTGAGAAACAAGTAATCTTCTTTTTGCAATTTTGTGCTCATAATATACATGTATACCTGTATCACAGAAAAACACAATTTGCATCCCAGGTGAAGTCCAATTCCATGTTTCACTCGACGTGAGGATTATTAAATTTGAATTGTTCGTTTGATTAATAGACATTATAATAAGTGTGATTTTAATTATGACAGAAACAATTTGATTCGAGAGAAATTCCAAACAATTTGGTGAGATTACCCCGGAGATTATCATAAAAAGTGAGCAGAGTGAGCGTGTTTTGAGTTTTATCTTACCTGTATGCGATTCCATAGGCGGTGATAGGTGATGTGGTGCTGTCGGTAGAAGCCTACTATGATGCATTGCCAACGCAAGTGTTGTCGGTTCAAATGCTGTCGGTGGCTTAGCAAAATAAAACGGCAAAGCAGCGGGGTGAAAGCCATGTAAACTGGTCATCACCGATGGAAATTGATGTGTCCTGATAACGGCTGCCGGTGAGCCACGCAGAGCAGCAGCAGCTGCTGCAGCAGTGGCTTCTCGTGATGGTGGGCTGGTGGGTGGTTGAGGGGTGTCCCGTCCAAGACCTAATAATTCATGGATGGCGAAAGAAGTCCGTTGAGGTGTTGCAGTAGCTGTAGCAGGAGATAACGCGGAGCTGCTGACCAAAGGACGAGGGACGGTGATCCCACGAATATCCCCATGTCCCATGGTTGCCATGTCGCTTACCATCTCTGGCATTGTGAGAAGTATCTTGACAATATCAGTATCTTTGTGAAGAAGAAATAATCTTGACGACTGTTTTGCTCATAGAAGCACGGTCCGACGTTATTGAAAGTCACTTCGAAAATGTTTGGAGTTGTTGGAAGGTTGTAATATAAAAGCGTCCAAATCTCTCTTCAATTCGACTCCCCTCGAGAGAAAGTCTGACTTCTTTGCAGCAGCAATGTGATCAATCTATAACCATAGTAACGGAGTTCACTTCAGTTATAGACTTGGCATCAAATCAGATTTGAATGTCTTAGCATCCGTGCATATCATCCTCATCCCCATAAAGTTATCATCATCATCCCAGAAGTCGGTATAAGTATTAGAGCCATCAGCTTAACAGATAACCCGAGTCTGCGCACTGTGAGTGACAAGTTGTTGCAATTAACCATTGTGTAATGAGTAGGTAACCACCCCTTCTTGATGAAAATGTCAATGTAGGCAAGTGTCAATCAACCAGCACAACACAAGTGACTTACGATAACTGCATGGAGTTGTGATGTGGCGCCGCCGTCGATCGCCCGCTATGCTTCAACTATCCGCTCGTCGATATGTTAGAAAGTGGGTGATCGCTGCTTACCGTTAGATGTGATTTGCCAAAGGCAGCGTTCTTCATTTTCTCACGATAAAAAGGTGGCTGCTCAATGAGCAGAATTAACCTTTGGTTTGGTCAAGTCACTAAGGACGACCTGAAATATCTTTGGATGAAGTAGGCCGGGTGATACCCTTCATGTGTAAGAAAACGTTAACAGTCCGAGGTTATAAGATGATTCTTCTTTAAAAATGACCGAGTGTCGAATATGAAAAAGTATGGGTTTTCAAACCAACCAAGCCCAAACTGTTTTGCGAATTCTCTTTGCGGGTTTTGTTACTATAGAATTTCATATAACTAAAATGTGTAATTCACTCATTAGGCATTCAGTAGACTAGTACACGCGGTCATATGCGCGATGAATTGGTTCATCATTGAATTTTCGGATTTATAGGTATTAGGGGATACATTTCTTTTCAACTGTTCAAGCAAAAAATAAGAGAGGCAATTTTTATTAAACATAAACAAGAAAACGCAAACGAATTTCATTGTATAGCAGCGCGCGTCTCCTCCAGTATAATGCTTGCATATGTCGTACGAAAACATGAAAAATATTATTTGCAGGCGTCGCTTTATTGATGTTCACATCATGCTTATTAGGAGTAAATAACATGAAATTGAATGATAGTAAGTAGACATTAAAGTAATAAATGATCAGTTATAATGATCATTATAGACCAAAGCAGGTAATAATAAAACTGGACATCTTTTTCCCATATGACAAAAAGTGCTATGCAGTGATTTAATTAGGTTTTATTGCCCGGCCAGAAAGGAAGCTTATTGCTGTTTTTATTCTGCACCTAGGCCTATAAATGATTTTGAAATAGTGCCGTTAGAAATGCAATTTTGATTTTACACGCTTCACAATGTTATAGGCCTTAAGTGGCAATTTTACATTTTATTACATGTTAATGGACTGATTGCTCAGGGTAATTTTTGAAAATTTCTAATAACATTTCTTTTACAATTCGCGCCAATAAGACTAATAATTTGATAAATTTGCGCGCGTAAACTAAATCAAAATATCTGTCTATTTGATAAACGTGATTTTGTTGCGCGGGAGTTTGGGTAATGAAAACAGAAAAATGTTAAAATGTAAGGTTGGAATAGACACAAATAACTGCAAGGGTATTGACAATGGTCATAAACCAACGTCAAATTGTACGTCATATTCCTATCTAAATCTATTTTACCTGTAGGCTTACTATACAGTACAGTTTTATCATAAATATGTTATGTTATGTTATGTTATGTTATGTTATGTTATGTTATGTTATGTTATGTTATGATATGGTATGGTATGTTATGTTATGTTATGTTATGTTATGATATGTTATATGTTATATGTTATATGTTTTATGTTATGTTATGTTATGTTATGTTATGTTATGTTATGTTATATGTTATGCTATGCTATGCTATATGCTATGCTTATATGCTATGCTATGCTATGCTATGCTATGCTATGCTATGCTATATGCTATGCTATGCTCGGCAATTCTATATGCTATGCTATGCTATATGCTATGTTATATTATGTTTATATGTTATGTTTATATGTTATGTTATGTTATGTTATGTTATGTTATGTTTATAGATATGATATGATATGATATGATATGACATGATAATATGACATGCCATTATATGATATGATATGATAGGTTAGGTTGTATAAAGATGACGATCAAAATGGCGCCAAAATCTCATTTTGTTCATTTCTGTTGTTATGTTTTATTATCAATTTTTTCTTTAGATCTTGTTATATGATCCTTTTTATTACTCTAAATTCGTACTTCTGATACACGAATTATGCTCTGATTATGTTGTTTTCATTCTGAAATGAAGCAGATTGCTGTGCCCAAAAGCTATATTGTACACTGCATGAAAGTTTGCACCATATAAAACAAGCATAATTAACTAAACATACCGTACTAACAGAAAAATTTCCGTCTGTTAGCCGTCTAACAGAATTACCCAGGTAGCAACCTAATTGTACTCATTTGAGACGAATTATGGATGCGGAGACTTCCTAAAGGATATACCGGACGGATCCACATTGCCGTCTTCTCTGCACTATTTCGGGTAGAATGTAATAGGTAAATTGGCCATAGCCTATTTAATCACCCATGTTAAACAAGTAGAGAATTCAACGCAGTAGGGAGAAAAGTGCCAATCTGAAGAACTAAATAAAATAGAGAGAGAAGGCACTGTACTTGATGATATAAACTATATAGTGAACACCCACATCTATAGCGATAACGAATGTAATTTAGACGTTTTCATGCGGAAAATATTAGGAGTTTACCTTGATATAGCCCATTTCAGCCAGTCATATGCACTATAACAAACTGTATACCAGTGCGATGTCCTCACGATAATGGAATAAAGTGCAAAAGTTAAAAATGCCCCCATAATAATAGTAATATATAGGGTGTGGGTGGTGCTGAAGGGTGTGTGTGTGTGGGGGGGGGGGGGTGAAGTGTCTCTCTATATATAAATACCAATTTTCTTTTTGAAAATTTGTGAAGACAATTTAGCATTATGATTAGCCTATATCTGAAAATAAAAAGAGTCCCGAGTCCTTATCATGAGATTGTATAATTATCCAAGAGATTTGTCAGCATTTGTTTTCCAATTTTAACAATTAACCTTAGAGCTCTTGTATGGGAGATCGATGTTGTTGACAGCTCGTGTGACTGTCAGCCTTGGATAATTGCTACGTAAATCCGCCATGTGAACAGATGACATACTAGACTGGCCCCCAGTCTCGGTTCGGTTCCATCTCTGGATAATGTAACAATAAATAATTACGTAATGCCTTATGAACAAAAATGCCAACTCCCCCCTTATTTTCTTCAATGCCAAAACCCATTCCTCTTCATCCACAAATCGACGCCACTAATTACACCCACCACAGTCAACCATGCATCAATATAGAAATATACTCGTATTATAAGTGAACGCGAAAGTCCATGACGCTGATTCCGAGTATTGGGTTGATTTTTAATGCTATGTAATCTACATTACCAGTCGTTCTCCACGGACCCGAGGGAGGGTCTAATGACATACGAGATTGACTTCTTGATCCAACTCCGCCTGCTTCACGAGATACCTAAACGGTAATAATGATGACAGAAAAGAGGAAAATAATCAAACAATAATATTTGAATGGGATTTGAATATGGATAGGAATTGACTTTGAAGGTAATTTAAAAAACAAACAAACTCCAAAACATACTTGTATTATTATAAATTTATATATAGTCTTGTTTGTACTGTATCACGGCTATCAAATTTTGAAGTGTAAGCTCAGGTGCTTAGTTCGTGGTATTCCGGGCAGTGGTAAAATAACATTGGTTGCGATGTTTGTCTTGGAGGCTGAGTATTGCAGCTATATATTGGTCTCGTGCTAACGAACAAGAAAGGGGTGCGTTTGTAAATGCCGTCTAACGAGGACCTACATATGGATACACACCGTAAAACGAGGACACACCTCCAAACGAGGACGTCCTCGGTTTGAAACTAGGCCCAGGAAATGATGCAAATATGCATATAAGATAGCATATAAGACAGGTCCCCCATAGTGGGTATAGGACGGGTCTCAGTTGGATAGTAAGTTGTCTGGTGTGTCGATTAAAAACGGGTGTGTAAGTCCTCGGTTAGATCCGTCTAAAGTCGAGGTCCTCGTTTGAACGTATTTACAAACAGGTGTGTGTGCGTGGGAGTGTAGGGGTGAGTGTTTTCTTTTGGGGGGGGGGTGAGGTTGCGGGTGGGTGGATGGATGTTTTGAATTTTTGAATTTAAAATTGGAAGTCCATGTAAGTGACTATAATAAAGTGGTGATCCGGGACATGGTAAAATCACACTACGATCATTGTTGTTGCATTAATGTTGCTGGATTGAACACAACAATAATAAATATACAAAGAATGCTCTCTGTATAATGTTCTCTGTATGTGGGTTGTTGGTGAATGTGTGGGAATTTGTGTGGGATTGGGTGTAGGTTTGGGGCCTGGTGGGTGGGGTGTGTGGGCGGGGTGAAAGCACGAGCAGCAGCTCGTATTTTACGGGTGGATATACAATAGGCCTAAGTGTACAAATTTAATAATATCAACGCGGCAATATATGTAAATTGAAAATCGACAATTTAGCAAAAAGCAATCCCAGAAACATATTAGCATTATCAAAGCATCTGATTACCTGCTAATGTTTGCCTGTGCCCCTCTAAGCATTTAACCTTAGACATTATGAACACAATTAGAGTGAGATGAGTACATATAAGCTCTCTTCTCCATCAAGATGTGATCCTATCACTCCTCAAGGCAAGAGTTTCTATCTAACTATCTATAAACGCTGAATGATGGATCCTAATTACATGATTAGTCTATTGCGTAGTCTGCAGTTGTTATATCTACATTTCCATACGAGTAAGTGATTTCAAAACACGGTTTCTCTGCACATGTTCTTATCGTTTAATGAATTTCTATGCTTCTAACAATTTATACTGTTTTAAATATTTAGATATACCATATAGATTAAAATGTTTAGATTCTGAAAGTAACTATAAACAGGTAATCATATTGTGATTTTATTATATTATTAGAATCACTTGATTACAAGAAAGTGTTACTTGTATAGATATAAAAGCTTTTTAAAAGTTGGAAAACTATTTTGGATTTATTAAATCATTAGAAATATATTGCAAATTACGTATGATGTATTGGCAATACGGAACAAGTTGAAACAGCGAACCGAACAGTGCAGACAAGTGCTGAGTCCGCTCTATCGGTTTATCAAAAGTTGTCTAGCATGCAGTGTGGGTGTTATGAAGTTGAACAGGCTAATTACAACTAGGCTATATCAATACCTGTGTACATATCATGAAAACAAAAGAACTTTCTTAATACATAATACTTATATCATACTCATAATTTGTAGATTATAGCAACCTTTTCTATAGCTATAACATTTTGTGTTTGATGTTGGGGTATTATTTGGATGCTATTTGCGAAACAAATGCAAAACAAATAAATATTTTGCTTCCCAATATACTTTTCATTAGCGAACTGATTTACTTAGTAAAAGCAATATTAATTCAACATAATGTATGAAAGGTATATTTTTAATAAACATACAAATACAGAATGAAAAGGACTATATATCTGTACAATAAACTCCGGTATGACTTTATCAGTCAACTAACAAGACAAGACACGACATGAGAACGGCTTCCCGAAAACAAAGAAATATACATAACGATGTTAAAATTAATTAACATTTATCAAATTTAACTCAACATTTCTTCAGGGTTCATTAGACACGTATGTATAACGTTACTGTATATAAATATGATTGTGCGAACTAGCAAAGATATTCGCGCGCTTCAATCAACTACGGGTGATTTTAATATTCATAACAAGTTCATTATGTTACCAATTGAAAGTTGTGACATATAGACAAAGGGAGGCGGGGAATAAGCCTACCGTAAATTGAGAGATGAAGAAATAAGAAGAGTTTGTCTTCAATATAGCTCAAATATTAAATATAAAAGTTAGAGGGGCTGTATGTCATAATCTTTAAGGGCTCGGTGACCCACCTTTGCACAGTATATTTTTGTGGAACCTGAGAGCATAGCAAACATACCAAATTGCATTCTGAATAAGAGGGATGTCCTTCTGATATCAAATAATTTTAATATAATACAAATGTTATGGCGAATTATTACCAATTGATATTTTTGACATGTAGTAGTCCTAGAAGTAAACTAGGTAGACTTTATAAATCTAACGCTATGTATTTAAAGTGTATGTAGTTGGGATGAAAAGCCGACCATCATATAAAAATGTTGATCTTTCGTATTGAAGATATTCCCAAAAGACCTAGACTATACCATAGTCGATTTTTGATAAATAAAAATATGTTACATGATGAACGCATTCAGTTGAACTCGAAATTATACTGACATTTATCACAATTAAAAGTATTCAATAAATGATCATAAAAATATACATGCAGCACAAGTAAAGTATGCGTATGTTATTGAATGCAACATATCTTGGCATAATTATAATAAGGGCTCACTTATGAAAAATTCTGATTTTGGGATCTACCAGTTTATTGATCGCGAAAGCCCGAGTAAAAATATCAAATGGAAAGGTAACAAACAGTGGGAGTACGGTGACTGAAAAGATCAGATGTGAAAATCTATCGAGTGTACAAATTAATACAAATCAGAGTTTTATGTATAAATGTAACAGCCAGAGCACACCGACATCGCCTGGCTAATAATTACTTGATACAGCAGAGATACTAAAATAAATACCCGGGATCGATACACGTGAATGTGCTATGCACGATTTTGATATTCAGACGACAATCTTTGGATACCGGGGTAGAAAATGATGAATATCTCCCGTAAATTATTTCGTCTAAAGAAGCCAGATGTGGTTCCTTGCACTTGAATATATGTATTGAACAGATATGATAGTCGTTAGCTTGAGTCTTGAGAAAGAAGCTTGCGTCTTGAACTCAAAAACTGACAATAATTCTGATTTTATATGTGCCGAACTATATAGCGCAGTGTAGGCCAATCGTGGAGGTAGTCTAAAAGCTGAGACGAATATACCTAAATATTCGTCTCAGTCTAAAAGCAGTGACCTATGGCGTAACATGCTAACTCACACACAGCGAGGTCAGTCACTGGGCTATTGTCAGTAGCCTTAGTCAGATGTCCTTCGGCCCATTATGCGTCTCAAAACTATTAAACAGGTCGGAACAAAATGACCATGTGTGGCGGTGGATTCAACCTACCATGGCGATTTCTGCCATGAAGATATCGGGGCGATGACACTGTGCAGAGTATCATGCACAATGGAGAAGTTTTCAAAAGACCTAGAATTGATAGATTTATATATAGTTTACTTGGTCATGCATATGATCCACTTTTAGTGATATTTAATCAACAGACCTGTTAAATACATGATAAATTTTCATCGCACGTTTTGAAACATTTACAAAGTAACTTAAGATAAAACTTGCAAATTGTGAAATTCATTAAAACGACCGCTCATGGGATTTACCATTTTTAAATTCGAGGTGTTATAGCTTTCATGTAGAGAACATTGCATTAATAATCTTTTAAGACCGATCCCTGGAGTAAGTACCGTACTAATACCACCAGGCACCTACATGTTGTTATTCCTTACAACAATATACTTTATTTTCCTATTTAATAACTTTTCAAGACAAGTCTATCACGTCTATTATAATTTTGATAATAGTCAAGTGTCTACTGCCCCAGTACTGAATGAATAGGCGATAGGACATGTAGGTATATGACCAATAAAATAGGTCGCATCTTTTTGAGTCAAATTAATCGGTCACAAATTAATCGCTTATCGTTTAACGCATGTAGAATATGTTAAAGTTACTAAAATTATTGATATTGTTAAGTTCTATGGATTATTACCAACAAATGAATGCATCTTCTAGAGCAAGTTCGATACACCCAAACCCGTAAGTACTGGCAAATGATATGTCTACAACTGTACATACATCTCGCAGTCAGTTTCGACAAGAGCCTGATGGGGTATTCCCAATCCGTCTTGGTGCTGTTGGGATATTCACAATCCAAGTACAGACATATCATCCGCTTAGCAGTCAAGTTAGCTCAATCGACAAGGCGTTCGACTATGGTGCGAGAGGTTGCGGGTTTGATCCCTGACGGTGGTTTAATACGCTCTCGTGGAAAAATTGAGTTAGCTTGAAATTCCTCTGGACAAGGAACTTACTGCTAATTGTCTGGTTGTAACCCGTACGAAACTGGGGGAGCTGATCCAAGCTGCGATGGTCAATTTTAGAATGTCTAGGATGTGCGCTATGCAGCAAAGTCCCTGAGTTGTTGTAAACCATTAGGAAGTGATCTGATTCTCATATAGACCGGCTTCTTAATCATCGACCAAGCGCGAGTTAGGAGAGGGAAGATCACTTGTTCACTGTTTAGATGCCAGGGCTACCACTACATATTTTTGTGTCAGTTCCTGAGAACTGACACCTTCTAATACAGGTTTGACGATCATGTGACAAATCGAATCTGTGACGTCAATATTGATATCAATTAGGCTGTTCCAGTTAAATTACATACTCCCTCTGAAATAATGGTCCCAAAATAGCTATTCCATTTAATTTACATACTCCCTCTGAAATGGCTGTTCCATTTAATTTACATAAGTCCCTCTGGAATAGCTTTCCCCTAATCAAATTGCATTTTGTGAATTTCAATCTATCAAATTGCATAGCTTCACTGTGAATAAGAGAGAATTTTTGTACTTTTTTTCAAAAGAAATTTGTTATAGTGTTAATCGTATGCAACGCCTCCTATACTTTTACGTGTAGAAAGTAAATATAAACGCGCTTTAGTGTTTATTAAGCGTTTCCGTTGGTTTTTTACAGTGCATAAAATAGATATCACCATTAATGTACATTAAGCTAAGCTAAGGTAAACTTAAAATTAAATATCCCCTGAATTCTGATTTGGAGATATGCTTCATAGCAAGAAGAATCATAATTATGCGAGTTGTTTTTGCGTACAGATGTTCAGAGTTTTCGTTTGACTTGCCAATGCCATGATTGCCCATTGCGTGCTATAACTTAATTATTCAATGGGCAATTGGTGTTCATCAGAAATCATATGAACGTATTATCAAATTCAATCGTGCTGAAAATATCACATCATTTTAAGGAGGAAAAATTAAAGGAGAACATCACTGATTGCGAATTAAAGCCACATATTTGGCGTCTTCTACAACGGCTGTCAGATTGCAGTTCTCACACATTTTTGGATTGGTTTTGACAGACAACAATTATAACATTGGTGAAATTTTTAGGCATTATGTGAAAAGTTTTTTATATTTTGGGTATAGTATAGTATGTGAAAAGTTTTTGTATATTTTGGGTATTGTATAGTAGCTCGGTCGGATTCAACTAAAAAGGTTGAGTGGTATGGACATTATAAAGTAAAGAAGTCTAGTCCGTTTGCATCAAATAATCCCAAACGTGAATGGCCTACCACTCCTTATATTACTAGCTGAAGTCATATGTGACGTGTCATGTCAAAAGCAGACACTTTTGGGCAGGTTATGAATTTTGAGGTTTTTACATATCTTAAATATAGAGATATTTTGCTCCACAACGCCGTTTTCCAAAATGAATTTGGACATTCCTAAGCAAAGATATTGAGTTCGGAAGTTATGGTATTATAAAATTGGAAATTGAGATATCGGCCTTTAAAAATATTATTGACAATGTTGAGAGTGGGAATTAACTTGAAAAATGTCTCAAAAATACAAGATGCCAGTTACATTCCGGTCTGAAACTATCAGACAATATTTTTAACATTAATAACATCACAAATTAGCAACAAACCCAAATTGTGAAAAAATCACCCACCAGCAGATTTTTGGCTATTTCTCCATTTACGATCCTGCCCAAAAGTGTCTCCTTTTGACATGACACGTCACATATATGCATGCAAAACATTTGTGTGATACTGATTATGTCTTTAAGGTGGTACTACACCCCTGATAAATGTTGTGACTAGTTTTGCATTTTTCTCACAAAATAACTAGGCTACACACTGGTAATAAAAGTTATGTATATTATAGGGGCAAGGAATCCAATTACTTCACTGAAATTCCAGTGATTCAAGACAAGTGGTTCATTTATGTTAAGAAATGAGGTACATCCTAGCGGTACCTCTTTTCTTATCATAAATAACGTACCGCTTGTCTTGAGTCACTGAAATTCCACTGTAGTAACTGGATTCCTCGCCCCTATAATATACATAACTTTTGTTACCAGCTAGTGTGTTATTATTTTTTGAGAAACATACAAAAATAGTCACAAATTTATCAAGGTGTGTAGTACCACCTTAGAGTAGTGTTTAAAGTTTAAAGCATACAGCCTGTCTCAAAAAAAATTGTGCAAGTAAAAAGCGCCCTCTCTGGCAATTATAAAATACCGTTGTGACATAATGCTTACATCAACGTCATGGGCGTAGTCTTAGCTCTAAAATGCAGTTTGTTCTGTTCAATTTGCTTGTTTTAATCTCGAGATATGTTTAGTTAAAGACGAAAGGGTAAAATCACAATTGTGCCACTTTTACTAGGGAAGATGGCTTTTACATGTAACAGTGATAGCATCAAGAGTTCCTTCGTGAAATCAACAGACTGCATCAATTACACAATACAAAATGTTTTTGACTGTTTTACTGTTTTATCATGATACAGGAATGATGATTCTCTTTTTTCACTTAAAAGAGATTAAAAGATAAATAAATATTTCACATTCTGCTGTAAAAATTAAATACATGTGCATGCCAATGATTTTATCGTGGTAAATACTGTTCTCTTAGTAAAAGACATGTTAAAAGACAAACAAATATTGCGCACTTATACATGTTATAGGTTAATGAACGCGTATTACTTGTTGGGAGAGATATTAGACAAAATAATGCACGTGTGCTGATGTTGATGCGTCTAATGCATGCATGCGCCCCGAAAGGGGGAGTGCATTAGACGCATCAATATCAGCTATCATTGATTCACATGTACAGCTCTCTTCCCTAGTAAAAGTGGCACAATTGTGATTTTACCCTTTTGTTGTTAAATAAACATATATCTCGAAATTGGAACAAGCAAATTGAACAGAACAAACAGCATTTGAGAGCCAAGACTGCGCCTGTGACGTTGATGTAAGCATTATGTCACAACGGTATTTTCTAATTGCCAAAGAGGGCGCTTTTGACTTGCACAATTTTTTTTGAGACAGGCTGTATTTCATTTTTGACCCTGTACAATCATATGGGCCATTTTAGAGGTCCTTTTAAGGGTTGTATGGTTCAACTATATACATATAGTTTGTCCGACAACAAATTCGAATTCAACATCCCTACAAATGAACTAAATTGATAAAAGTGGTTGTCAAATGCTACTTAATAATGCTTATTTACCATGTTTATAGTCTCTTAAATAAGCTTTAATTTCCGTTTATGAACTATTAGCGTGTATTAGCATCGAAAGGACTCGTTTTATAAAATCCTTTGGGAAAAAACACATCAATTAACTGTATCTGGTACCCCGAACCGCTTTTGAAAATCGCCATCAAATAAACGAATAGATATACATCAATACATCATAATATAGTTAACATCGACTGTTTTTAATGAAGATAGGATCTTATTGAACAGCAGAGATGTCAAAATGCTATAAATATTTTTTACAAAATGTCAACATACAGCTCATTAATTATAGTCATAATCATCATTGGGTTTCTGACTACCCATCACCTTTGTCGTGGTAGGTTAAATCTTTTATATCATTACAATAGCTTATCGTCAGAAGCCTATTCAACACCGGGCGTGAACAAAGGCATTTGTATCATTTTGATTACCATTCGATTCTTGACTTTCTCTCTTAATTTGCAACTTTTATTCACATCATGCTTAATTTTTATACAGGAATATAATACAAATTTAAATTTAGATGCTTATTCAAACCTAATGAAAGGTCTGATTTGTTAAATTGGAATTTTAAATATAATTTATTAGAAGATAAATGTATGCGTTGTACCTACGTCTTTATCGGCCGCATTGTTTAACATTTCCTACGAATATAGATAGAAAGATGCAAATTTATATTTCGCAAGTAAAAGTTTTATCAGAATACAGTTTACTGGGGATGAACAAAGTGACAAGTTCAATAAAATCAAGTGTAAAAGGTCAATAATACTGAAATAAACTAGATTTATAAACTACGATATTGTAAAATGAAAGAAAGTAAATAAATAAGATAGAATTACAAGGTGATTTGATATCGTTTTGTTCATTTGGGTAAAGTTTTCCTACGATGATCTATAAGGGACGCACCATTAGACTTCAAGGGGGGGCTAGGAAGTTTTGAAAAAAAAGAACTTTCCCACTACATGAGCAAAAAAAACAACTTTCCCCACCAGCACTAAAAAAACACCTTCCCCACCTAACTTTGTATAAATGCATGAAATTAAAAAATAAAATAAAAAATTCTATGGTGCGTCCCTAAGGGGTATAGTATACAATTTTGTTAGGCATCAACGGAATTATACTTTCGCTAACTTTCAAATTGTTGAATACTAGCTTAAGTGTTTTTCCTCTCCTGATTCCAGAAAGTTACAGTTTCAAAATTAAATGATGTTTATATATAAGTACTCGTATCTAGAGAAGATATCTTACGCTTCCCATAATGCATTTCTCCCATTTCAATTTTATATACTGATTTGCTATAGTGCAACATGGGTCGATATTGACAAAGTGTACCTTAATCAACAGAGCACATCCATATCTTGCAAAATATGTTTATTACTTGACTATGACCCATATTTAGCCCGTCCAGTGAAAACCTGTGCAAAGTAATAGGGGTGTCATTTGCTGCAATGAGGAGATGTGTCATTTTACAAAAGTTTTCTCTATCACTACTGTGGCACCGGAAATGTGGGTTTAAATGTATATAGGGTGCAAAATACGAGCATTTAGAGTGATTGGTAGCATGAGTCTGTAATATTGCTTTCTTCCTAAGATAGCGCATATCTGATAACACTATAGCACGTGTCTGTATTATTGATATTTTTAGTCATTTATATTATATGTTTTGTTACATTGTTATCTTCAGTAGATAGCATATACGAATATTTGTAACATTGCTATCGTCATATGTAGCATTGTCATCTTCAGTAAATAGCATGTACGTGTCTTTAACATTGCTATCTTTAGTAATTAGCACATGTTTGTAACATTGTTATCTTCAGTAGATAGCATGTGTGCCTATCTGCAACATTGCTATCGTCAGTGTATATGTAGCATTGCTATCTTCAGTAGATAGAATGCACATGTCTGTAATATTGCTATCTTTAGTAATTAGCACATGTTTTTAACATTGTTATCTTCAGTAGATAGCATGCGCGCCGATCTGCAACATTGCTATCGTCAGTGTATATGTAGCATTGCTATCTTCAGTAGATAGAATGCACATGTCTGTAATATTGCTATCTTTAGTAATTAGCACATGTTTTTAACATTGTTATCTTCAGTAGATAGCATGTGTGCCTATCTGCAACATTGCTATCGTCAGTGTATATGTAGCATTGCTATCTTCAGTAGATAGAATGCACATGTCTGTAATATTGCTATCTTTAGTAATTAGCACATGTTTGTAACATTGTTATCTTCAGTATATATAGCATGTGTGCCTATCTGCAACATTGCTATCGTCAGTGTATATGTAGCATTGCTATCTTCAGTAGATAGAATGCACATGTCTGTAATATTGCTATCTTTAGTAATTAGCACATGTTTGTAACATTGTTATCTTCAGTAGATAGCATGTGTGCCTATCTGCAACATTGCTATCGTCAGTGTATATGTAGCATTGCTATCTTTAGTAATTAGCACATGTTTTTAACATTGTTACCAGATAGCATGTGTGCCTATCTGCAACATTGCTATCGTCAGTGTATATGTAGCATTGCTATCTTCAGTAGATAGAATGCACATGTCTGTAATATTGCTATCTTTAGTAATTAGCACATGTTTGTAACATTGTTATCTTCAGTATATATAGCATGTGTGCCTATCTGCAACATTGCTATCGTCAGTGCATATGTAGCATTGCTATCTTTAGTAATTAGCACATGTTTTTAACATTGTTACCAGATAGCATGTGCGCCTATCTGCAACATTGCTATCGTCAGTGTATATGTAGCATTGCTATCTTCAGTAGATAGAATGCACACGTCTGTAATATTGCTATCTTTAGTAATTAGCACATATTTGTAACATTGTTATCTTCAGTAAATAGCATGTGTGCACTAACATTGCTATCGTCAGTGTGTATGTGTAATATTGCTTTCTTCAGTAGATAGCTCGTGCCTGTAATATTAATATTTTGAGTAATTGTACACGTTTTAACATTTTCTTCAGAAGATAGCACATAAGTATATATAATATTGATATCTTCTGTAGACATGGTATAGATAGCATGTAGGCTACGTGTATTGATATCTTCAATATATATCACATCACACGTCTATAGCATTGTTATTTTCAGTAGATAGCACGTATCTGTAATACCGTATAGCAATTTGCTATCTTCAGCAGATAGTGCGTGTTTGTAATATTATTATCTTCAGAAATATTACTGTCTTCAATATAATTTAATGTACATGTATCTGTAATATTAATTGTTAACTTCAGCAGATAACCATGCATGTCTGTCACATGATGCTATCTATACTGTGCAAGTAGATAGCATGCACAGGAATATCTGTAACATTGCTATATTTTACACATGTCTTTTTTTATATCAGGTGTTTTAACATTATCTTCAATATAGCCAGCATATATTTGCATCTTTGTTTTCTTCAGTAGATGGTATAATTCGTATATCACACATTGGTAGTAAGTGTGTTTTCAGTATAGTTCGTTTCTCTAACATTGTTTCCGGGCTGGTATTATTAGCTACCTTGTTTAACTGGTGCCAACTTATTCATTAAAAAATAGAGTGTAGCCTATACATTTCTGATGGTGATAACATAGGGATTATCAAACATAGCCCCGATATTGTTTTGAATCTTCTTTTTTTCAGTATAGGCATATCCCAGTGGGAAATATTCATGCGCAAGATACTTACTGCTATTTGTGTTATAGCCTTTGTATCAATGTTTAGTGAAAAGAATCATTCCAATAACTCTTTATAGATATGATTCTCCAGAAGGCTTTTAAACTACGGTATTATGTTGTTTTTGTCTGCATTTACATGTCATACGACCTTTCAGTGAAGAGAAAACACTCAGCACACACAAGACGTTCTATTCTGGGTTTTTGGTTTTGGTAAAAACGTTTAAATAACATTAAAATGTCGGGTTATATAAAGGTCATGAAAACGTTTTGAACCGTTTTGTATGAAAACACACTATATACAAAAATATTAATAAAATGTTTTAAAAATGTTATTGTAAAATATTTTTTGCAAACATTTTGGCGAAATATTTTGTCAACACTTAAGTAACATTATGTTAGAATATTTGCAGTAAGTTATCATAAAATGTTTTTGAATGTTATGTAAACGTTTTATACCCTTTATATACCCTTTACATAACCCGACATTTAAACGTTTTCTGGCAACCTCTTCTAACCTTTTGCGAATGATGTCGAAAACGTTTTGTGTTTGCTCATAGACCATCTAATAACAGATGTTTTAGACAAGATTAAGATTTGTGGTTTTTTGTTGTCCAATAAAATCCCTAATACGTATATTTCATAAGATTGGCCAATGGCCATCTTTAAACGTATCTTTAACGATCATAACTATACCTGTTTACTTTAAAAAGAGTAGAGAATCATGCCCGTATTTACAATTGAAATAAATGTCGTTATATATGAGCCTCTGACTCTTCGTATCGTCCAACCCTCACAAAAGAATGAGCTACAAATTAAGTACCCATATAAGGAAAAGAGTCCCACTTAATAGCGTGCTTAACATTATAAGAAATAAATGAATTAAACAACAGACACGAAGAGAATAGGACACTTAAGAAGGTGGAGAGCCTAATAGAACCTAATTTGTTTCAAATACCCTATAATTACACATGATGTATCTATCTTGGGAATATCTGTAACTTTACTGGTTATAACAAGCCAATAGCATGCGTGAGAATGGTAAAGCTCCTTGATGCAAAATATAAATAATGCTATAAACTGGTATTTCCTGCTCCAGACTAGGCAGACACGTTATTTCTACCATTTTATAGGGTAGAATTTATACATTATTATACTTATATGTCAGCAATGTGACAGTTTTTCTTATTATCATGTCTTGTTCCACGCATATATATTTGCATAAGTATAATAGATCACATGTATCTGTAACATTGCTGCATTCAGTAGATGTATATTGCTATCTTCAGTAGATAGCATATAGCACGTGTCTGCTATTTTGCTATCTTCAGTAGATAGCACGTATCTGTAACATTGTTAGTAGATATACCGTATATACCGGGGTTGTGATTTGGGCGTTAGTCAGTTTTTACTAAGCAAAGATACTGGTATTCTGTGTGTAATCGCATTGACTGGTGGAACTGGAGAGCTCTAAAGGTACTGTGCTTTAGCAATATCACTCAGAGGTCGACAGTTCAGATCCAATTTCAGCCACATTTCCTTTATGCTGTATTCATTTATATTAGAAACAACACTATATTCGTGCCGTGGTTGAGTTACATACCTCAAATAGCAGCTATGGCATGTTAACAGGTATAAAGCTTAGTAATCAAAGTCAATGTAAAATGTCATTGTGCGATAGACATACTTTCAGGTTGTAACAAGCTATGACAAAGACTTGATCAATGTAAACTGGTCATTAGTGGTATTACAATTTAATTGTTTACTGCTGGACCTAACAACTGAATAGTAAAGATGTTTCGTTATACAGGGCTAAAAACCTTTGTGGTGAAGCCAAGGATTAATTTCACCTTGTGAATGTAGTGCAGTATGAGTTATAGATGTAAGAGTTGTAAAGTTTTAGACAATGAAGATATACATGTCGTCTTAATTCTTAATTTATTGGCAAGATATGACTTCGATCTAACCATATAAAGTTGTTCATGATATGTTTTGTCCTTCTTAAGTTGATGTCAGGGATAAATGGAATAAAACTCTGATGGGAGGGGGTCTAAGAATTCTAAATTCAAACGGGGTCAAATTTTGTGAAATGATCATATTTCAGAAATATCAGAAAATTCAGCGGCAATCATGAAAATATTAGAAAATGATTATAGTTAACAAAGCCAAAAACACATATATCTTAAAGGTCCTATACCCCCTCCCAAATACTCCGTGAAAAGAAAAAGAGGATTCAGTTAGAAAAAAAAAAGGTTGGGATAAATCGTGTTTCATAGAGTTCAGTAGAGAATTTTCTTTGATTATAAAAGAAATTTATTCAAAACCATATCAATGCTAAACAAGTTCAAATACTGGACTTTTGTTATTTATCAACTTTTTATGTGTTTTGTTTGTTATTTTCTATAAGACGATATGAAAACCTGATAACCCGTTTTGTTGAATCTATAGGTATCAGTATACCATACTAAGTATTGGTACTCCACATATTCATGGTTTGTTTCACCTGTACATCTGAAGAAAATTACACGCATATTGCTGCCGGTTTTCAATGACGCGTAAGCATTCCGTCAACTATTTTACCTCGCTTGATTTGCAATTTGCAGACTATCAGAATAAAACAGAGGCTCCCGCGCTGACTCTGCGCCACAACTCTTCACCGTGTACGTTTTTTTCCCTTCACTGAAACCAAATCTTGTATATGCCTTAAGGTTTAAAAAATATTGAACAAAATGTGGAGCCTGGATGGGTATGAAAGATCCCGGCAATTTTAAGATGGGAAGATAAGCTTAAATAGCTTGTAAAATCAGTGGACTGGGTGGGAGACATCCTAAGATTTCAATCGAAACTAGAAATGCTTCATCATCCAGCATCAATCATTTGGAAACTTATCACAAAATAGATTCATATCATTTTCTGTGTACGCTCCATTTCAAACGCTTACGATATACCTGTCTCAACCAGTGTCTGATGAATAAATTGTTTAATAGACAGCAATTTTTTAATAGCCTATATACTGTGGTTTTGATCGAAGCACGTATTTACATAATTTGCATAAAATAATATGCAAACATCCACAGCACAATTATCATGCAACAAACTTGACATACGAACAACCATTTGATTTTTGTTTCGTGCGATTATCACCCCTCCCTCACTATTTATAAGTCCCTGTCTAACCCTTTGGCGTCACCTTTTACTACCAATTCCCGTTAGCTAAACGCTCTGTAACACGATTTACAATTGTACGGTGATTCCATCAAATAAGCAAGCGCCATTCATAGCTGCTAGCTTGCTAGATACACAGCTTCGTCCTTTCGATATTTTAGAGTAAGCTATAGCGCTAGCTGACGAGCAAGCAAACGCCTCCAGGTTTTAACCGCGCAATTTATTAGTAGGAGCTAAAAATTACCTTTCTCGCGGGCCATTTTTTCTAAGTGAATTTTGTGGAGTTGAAATTGGCCCTATGGTCATTGCGCGCATGCAACTTGTTCCACCCGAGTTGGTTGATTTTCCTTTTCATGCAGACGTATAAAATATATGCTGCATATTCTTTCTTACCCGTTTACCATGCAGTGCTGCATTTATCATGTTTATAACGCTTTATTTTACAAGTTAGTGCTGTCTAATTTTGTTGTATCATCACAACATGCTCAAATCACGTCTGTACGTTAGTCCGCCTGTCTTTTTAATCAAGCTAATGGCAGTTTGAAATCTGTTTGCAGTTTCCTTTAAGGTTGATTAAGAATTGCGTTTTGATTGCACGGGTGTACAAAGAGCATGCCCCTCCTGCCCTGGCGCATATACACTCACCATAATACAACGAGCTAATCAGGCTAATTACTTCAATCAAACTCTCGTCTACAATTGTATGCCCACTGTCATGGTGCTGCGATATCGAATATATCATATATAGCAGTAAATAAAATAGCTCTTTTGGTTGACTAATTTGTATTTTGTTGTAGCGCCATATTCAAACAATACGTCGCGTGCGGCAGTCTTGACAACAACTGTCATAATATAACATGTAAATCACGATGAAGCAAATGTCGCTAATTATGATGAAAACTTTTATAGCCTGAAAAAAGAAAAGTGATATTGCTCTCGTGGGAAAATGTAAATCAAGTTAATATCACGAATGAGTCAATTATCACAACTCGTCAGATTCTTGCACAAGTATGTATGTACTATGTATATACTGATGTACATGGAAATACGTGTTGTCTAGACCCTTATATGGAGTAAAAGGGTCTCTTATTTCATCCAAGGTTATTACGGTGATTGCCTCAATCACTACAACACACCAAAGGGACCAGTTTAATGATCTAATGACTACCCACTTTAGCGCGGGAAATTTTAGGAAGGAAAAAAGACCCACCGCTCAGCCGCGAAGACATCCCGTGCTCACCCGACACGCCAAACAATTGATCCAAATTACCTATGTTTACACGACAAATTACAACCTTACACACTTCCAAATTTACACAAGTAGGGAATCTAATAAGGAATGAAAATCAAGAGAATATTTTCTTGAGAATTCGCTCAGAACTCTCTATCGAACCACAGGTACTTCAGCGACTATACAGCGAAAGCAACTTGAATGAATGAATGAATGAATGAATGAATGAATTATTGCATCCCAGCAAACACAAAAATGTTTTAAAAACGTTTTAAACAAGTTATATTTTGGGTTTTGGTTTAGGTAAAAACGTTATGGCGGGTTAAAGGTTATGAAAACGTTTTAAAACACACTACAACAAAAAATATTTTTTAAATGTTTTTGTAAACTATTTTTCCTAAACATTTTTGCCAAATATTTTGCCAACACATATTAAAATGTTTGCAGTAGGTTATCAAAAATGTTTCTGAATGTTATGAAAACGTTTTATAACCTTTATATATTATATAACCGACATTTTTATAACCTTTTGCGAATGATGTCGAAAATATTGTGTTTGCTGGGATTGGACATAAACTGCAAAACTGACAATAATAAACAACTCTGGCAGTAATGTAGCCTTTCCAGATCCCGGAATACCGCGCACACTGTGAATACACAGAAAGTTGTAAAGATAGAGAGAAATCAGCAAAGATCATTGAAATATATCAGTTCATCGTGTCAAAGGAAACATAATGTGCAATGCGTTTAATAAGCATCGTTGCTGCTGTTGTATAATATAAACGTTATGATTATGCAATTAGCATAAATTGCATAGCAATCTCCGCTGATAGAGAAATTATCGTAATTCAATTTTGAAATTCATTTAATTGTATAAAAAATTGCTAAAATATTTTCACGATCTGTTATTATCAGATTCTTTTAATATTACGACTGCTTAGAAACAGCCATTACTAGTAATTACAGAAATCTAATTCTTCATGAGATGAAAGCTCTGCGTGCTTATCATTATTAATTGTGAGTTTGTTCTTCCATTTAAAAAAAATTGATGATTCAAGTTTTCAGCAAATGCTATCTCCAGTAGATATAATTTGATTTTCGCTGATTATGGAATTAAGAAATATTATCGTACTTGACTATTTTCATGACGTGTCATATAACTTTGGATTAGATATTTTTTTCTTCTTTTTTTGATATTTTGTCTTTTTAATACTTAATTTCCCACAAACTATAGTTACCATTCAACTATATCATAATTACTGGTTAGGAAAAACAATATTATCTTCAATGTTTGAAATGCAAGTTGAATGTGGGTAAATTATCCGATTCTGTCAAATTGCTCGTAATTCGATATAACAATAGTCTGCTATATTTTAGTGGATTGTCATTCGAGCTTATCCTAGATGTAATTGAATTTATCTATTCAAAAGCATAGCTTAATAAACCAAATGTTTTCGTAATCACTATATTGGGATCCATGAATGTTTTATAAAAGAACCACCACGCCCGCCACAAAGTCATCTGACGCGTGTATCATAACCCTGTGCACTTTTGTTGTCCTTGCCGTGCATGCATCATCGCCACAAATGCACCACACTCAAGTCAATTTGTCTCATTGGATGCCGTTGAATACATAATGGGAATTAATAACAAGAAAAACACTTTTCATTTAATTTTGACCACACCAATAGAGAGTTGTGTTAGCTTGATAAAGATATGGCAAATTTTAATGCAATTTGAAGTATGTTGAACCCTGCTGTACCTGTTAATCCGATTCAATTAGTATATCATCGTTAAAACGTATAGTGTAAGCTATAGATGAGAAAAGTACAGAGTAAGACCAATGAATGGAATGAGATAAGTTTATTACCAATATCATCATCATTATATCCTCAGTATATCACACTTAATTTGTTGTGTCTGATGTGAATTAAAAGTGCCTTGTCATTCAAAGTATATGTCAGTATTGGATCATTAGAAGTCAATTGGTACGAGGCCCGGAGATTACGACGGGTATATTTATAACACATAAAATTTAAGGTTTCAACAGGTTTGCGAGCTTTGTATAACAAAAAGGCTATGACACAGACATTTTTCGCCAGGATTTACTTCTGCAGGCAAAATCATATGAGATATACATGCAGTGCCGCCGACGAAAAGGGAGGTTAAGGGGTGCGTTAACCCCAGGCCCGGGATCCTATATAGGGGCCCGTCAAAATAAACAAAACATGGGTCCATAAAAGCAAAGAAAATACACCTCAGGAGGCCCGTAAAAAAGGGGGCCCGTGCGTTCATTTTACCCCCGGGCCTATAATGGCTCTCGGCGGCACTGTGTATATGCACGTGCGCACATATGTAGACTATACCACTGATACTTAGTCTACCCTTCCATGAAGTTCCTTTACACACTTATCTTTTTAAAATCACAATATAGATACTCCAGTGACCAACAGGCAGGCTAACAGCCAATAATTATATCAATAATCACAATACTTTATCACCTATCTACAGTTGATGGTACACTCTTCTTCATCAACTATCTACTGCTGATAGCACTCTTCTTCATCAACTATCTACTGCTGATAGCACACTACTTCATCAACTATCTACTGCTGATAGCACACTTCTTCATCAACTACCTACTGCTGGCAGCACACTTCTTCATCAACTATCTACTATACTGATAGCACACTCTTTCCATCAGCTATCTACTGCTCATAGTACACTTCTTCAGCAGCTATCTACTGCTGATAGCACACTTATTCATCAACTATCTACTGCTGATAGCACACTTCTTCATCAACTATCTACTGCTGATAGCACACTACTTCATCACTATCTACTGCTGATAGCACACTTCTTCAACAGCTATCTACTGCTGATAGCACACTACTTCATCACTATCTACTGCTGATAGCACACTTCTTCGTTCTTCGTCAACTATCTACTACTGATTGCACACTTCTTCAACAGCTATCTACTGCTGATAGCACACTTCTTCATCAACTATCTACTGCTGATAGCACACTTCTTCATCAACTATCTACTGCTGGTAGCACGTTTCTTCATCAACTAAATACTGCTGATAGCACACTCTTTCCATCAGCTATCTACTGCTGATAGCACACTTCTTCATCAACTATCTACTGCTGATAGCACACTTCTTCATCAACTATCTACTGCTGATAGCACACTATACTTCATCAACTATCTACTGCTGATAACACACTTCTTCATCAACTATCTACTGCAGATAGCACACTTCTTCATCAACTATCTACTGCTGATAGCACACTTCTTCATCTCATCAACTATCTACTGCTGATAGCACACTTCTTCATCAACTATCTATACTGCTGATAACACACTTCTTCATCAACTATTTACTGCTGACGCACACTACTTCATCAACTATCTACTGCTGAGAGCACATTTTTATCAACTATCTGCTGCTGATATATAGCACACTACTTCATCAGCTATCTACTACTGATAGCACACTTCTTCATCAACTATCTACTGCTGATAGCACACTTCTTCATCAACTATCTACTGCTGATAGCACACTTCTTCACCAGTTGTCTACTGTTAATGTTGATAGCACACTTCTTCATCAACTATCTACTGCTGATAGCACACTTCTTCATCAACTATCTACTGCTGATAGCACATTTCTTCATCAACTATCTACTGCTGATAGCACACTTCTTCATCAACTATCTACTGCTGATAGCACACTTTTTCCATCAGGTACAACCATGAGAATGGAGCAGAAGTGGAGAGTGGCTCAACACAGTATGGAAAGGAGCATACTAGGGATCACAAAAAGAGACAGAAAAACAAATGAGTGGATCAGAAGCATGACACTGGTCACCGATGTCATCCAGACTGTGAAACAAAAGAAGTGGTATTGGGCTGGTCACCTAGCTAGAACATCTGATGGACCAAACCGGTTACAGAATGGATACCTAGAAATGGTGTTAGGCACCCAGAAAGACAGAAAGCTAGATGGAAGTATGAAATACAAAATTTCTTGATATAGCCTGGACGAGAAAGACGTGGATCAAACCAGAGTGGCGTCTACTTGGAGAGGCCTTCACCCTGCAGTGGCTTAGATGGCTTAGATGATGATATACAGGGTGTCCCAAAAAAGAGGCCCCACATTGCGCCCTCTTTTTCTCCTATTTCTGAAAAGTTAGTCAAATATATTTTGGTATGTAAAGAAACCTTAAATCGTTAGCTTTAATAAACTAAAACAATTATTTCAATCGGCTCACAATTTTTGAAGATATGCTCTCTTTAAGAAATGTACCCGTTTTTCACTCTGTCCACGGATGAGGTTTGGCTACATCAAAGATTTAAACGAAACACACGGTTAATGACATGGATAGATAATAGCATTAGGCTTGGGAAAGCATTCACTATAAGCGAGGATCACCAGCTAGCTTCAAACATCTTCGCAACCCCGTATTACTGCTGTATTCGCAAGTATCCGGCGCACAAGGATGGTACACAACCAGGTAGAGGGCAGAGCAGCACAGTAAACTCACTTCAAAAGAACCAGAGACAAACTAAACAGCCCTTTTCAGGGCTACCTTTTATTCCAAAAAGAGAAATGACTTATGTTGTCAATAAAATGAATGCACGAAACAATAAAGTAAGAAAAATAATAAAACAAAAAGGCATAAAATAACCGAGAAAAGTAATTGCAAGTATAGCAAAAGAAGTTCCATCCACATCAATTTCGCCCAAAATAATGACACTAAAGAAAAATCCATAACCCATAAGCCCACCGGTAATTAAAGTTGTTATTTTATAAAGTTATCATCGAGGAATGTTTTATAATCATGCATGGTATATGCACTTTTCAATCTTTGAAGTAGCAAACCTCCTCCGTGGACAGAGTGAAAAACGGATACATTTCTTTAAAAGGTCATATCTTCAAAAGTTTTGAGCTGATTGAAATAATTGTTTCGGTTTATTAAAGCTAACGATTTACGGTTTCTTTACATACCAAAATACATTTGATCAACTTTTCAAAAATAGGAGAAAAAGAGGGCGCAATGAGGGGCCTCTTTTTTTTGGGACACCCTGTATCTGCTGCTCATTCTACACTTCTTCAACAGCTATCTACTGCTGATAGCATACTTCTTCATCAAATATATATTACAGGTAGCACACTTTTCCCATCAACTATCTACTGCTGATAGCACACTTCTTCATCAACTATTTACTGCTGATGCACACTACTTCATCAACTATCTACTGCTGATAGCACACTTCTTCATCAACTATCTACTGCTGATAGCACACTTCTTCAACAGCTATCTACTGCGGATAGCACACTTCTTCATCGAATATATATTACTGGTAGCACACTTTTCCCATCAGCTATCTACTGCTGACAGCACACTTCTTCATCAACTATTTACTGCTGATGCACACTACTTCATCAACTATCTACTGCTGATAGCACACTTCTTCATCAACTATCTACTGCTGATAGCACACTTCTTCAACAGCTATCTACTGCGGATAGCACACTTCTTCATCAACTATCTACTGCTGAGAGCACATTTTTATCAACTATCTGTTGCTGATATATAGCACACTACTTCATCAGCTATCTACTGCTGATAGCACACTTCATCACCAGCTGTCTACTGCTGATAGCACACTTCTTCATCAACTATCTACTGCTGATAGCACACTTCTTCATCAACTATCTACTGCTGATAGCACACTTCTTCATCTCACCAACTATCTACTGCTGATAGCACACTTCTTCATCAACTATCTACTGCTGATAACACACTTCTTCATCAACTATTTACTGCTGATAGCACACTTCTTCATCAACTATCTACTGCTGATAGCACACTTCTTCATCTCATCAACTATCTACTGCTGATAGCACACTTCTTCATCAACTATCTACTGCTGATAACACACTTCTTCATCAACTATTTACTGCTGACGCACACTACTTCATCAACTATCTACTGCTGAGAGCACATTTTTATCAACTATCTGCTGCTGATATATAGCACACTACTTCAGCAGCTATCTACTACTGATAGCACACTTCTTCATCAACTATCTACTGCTGATAGCACACTTCTTCATCAAATATATATTGCTGATAGCACACTTCTTCATCAACTATCTACTGCTGATAGCACACTTCTTCATCAACTATCTACTGCTGATAGCAAACTTCTTCATCAACTATTTACTGCTGATGCACACTACTTCATCAACTATCTACTGCTGAGAGCACATTTTTATCAACTATCTGCTGCTGATATATAGCACACTACTTCATCAGCTATCTACTGCTGATAGCACACTTCTTCACTAGCTGTCTACTGCTGATAGCACACTTCTTCATCAACTATCTACTGCTGATAGCACACTTCTTCATCAACTATCTACTGCTGATAGCACATTTCTTCATCAACTATCTACTGCTGATAGCACACTTCTTCATCAACTATCTACTGCTGATAGCACACTTCTTCATCAACTATCTACTGCTGATAGCACATTTCTTCATCAACTATCTACTGCTGATAGCACACTTCTTCATCAACTATCTACTGCTGATAGCACACTTTTTCCATCAGGTACAACCATGAGAATGGAGCAGAAGTGGAGAGTGGCTCAACACAGTATGGAAAGGAGCATACTAGGGATCACAAAAGAGACAGAAAAACAAATGAGTGGATCAGAAGCATGACACTGGTCACCGATGTCATCCAGACTGTGAAACAAAAGAAGTGGTATTGGGCTGGTCACCTAGCTAGAACATCTGATGGACCAAACCGGTTACAAACCGGTTACCTAGAAATGGTGCTAGGCACCCAGAAAGACAGAAAGTTAGATGGAAGTATGAAATACAAAATTTCTTGATATAGCCTGGATGAGAAAGACGTGGAATATGATAGCACACTTTTCTTATCATATCAGCTGTCTACTGCTGATATAGCACACTACTTCATCAACTATATGAGCACACTTGTTCATCAACTATCTACTGCTGATAGCACACTTCTTCATCAACTATCTACTGCTGATAGCACACTACTACATCAACTATACTGATAGCTCACATCTTCATCAACTATCTACTGTTGATAGCACACCTTTTTATCATATCAGCTATCTACTGCTGATATAGCACACTACTTCATCAAGTATCTACTGCTGATAGCACACTTCTTCATCAACTATCTACTGCTGATAGCACATTTCTTCATCAGCTATCTACTGCTGATAGCACACTTCTTCATCAACTATCTACTGCTGATAGCACACTTCTTCATAAACTATCTACTGCTGATAGCACACTTCTTCATCAACTATTTACTGCTGATGCACACTACTTCATCAACTATCTACTGCTGAGAGCACATTTTTATCAACTATCTGCTGCTGATATATAGCACACTACTTCATCAGCTATCTACTGCTGATAGCACACTTCTTCACCAGCTGTCTACTGCTGATAGCACACTTCTTCACCAACTATATACTGCTGATAGCACACTTCTTCATCAACTATCTACTGCTGATAGCACATTTCTTCATCAACTATCTACTGCTAATAGCACACTTCTTCATCAACTATCTACTGCTGATAGCACACTTCTTCATCAACTATCTACTGCTGATAGCACACTTCTTCACTGCTGATAGCACACTTCTTCATCAACTATCTACTGCTGATAGCACACTACTTCATCAACTATCTACTGCTGATAGCACACTTTTCTTATCATATCAGCTGTCTACTGCTGATATAGCACACTACTTCATCAACTATATGAGCACACTTGTTCATCAACTATCTACTGCTGATAGCACACTTCTTCATCAACTATCTACTGCTGATAGCACACTACTTCATCAACTATACTGATAGCTCACTTCTTCATCAACTATCTACTGTTGATAGCACACCTTTTTATCATATCAGCTATCTACTGCTGATATAGCACACTACTTCATCAAGTATCTACTGCTGATAGCACACTTCTTCATCAACTATCTACTGCTGATAGCACATTTCTTCATCAGCTATCTACTGCTGATAGCACACTTCTTCATCAACTATCTACTGCTGATAGCACACTTCTTCATCAACTATCTACTGCTGATAGCACACTTCTTCATCAACTATTTACTGCTGATAGCACACTTCTTCATCAACTATCTACTGCTGCTGATGCACACTACTTCATCAACTATCTACTGCTGATAGCACACTTCTTCATCAACTATCTACTGCTGATAGCACACTTCTTCATCAACTATCTACCGCTGATAGCACACTTCTTCATCAACTATCTACTGCTGATAGCACACTACTTCATCAACTATCTACTGCTGATAGCACACTTCTTCATCAACTATCTACTGCTGATAGCACACTACTTCATCAACTATCTACTGCTGATAGCACACTTGAAGAAGAAGTGTGCTATCAGCAGTAGACAGCTGGTGAAGAAGTGTGCTATCAGCAGTAGATACCTACCAATCTTATCATATCAGCTGTCTACTGCTGATATAGCACACTACTTCATCAACTATATGAGCACACTTGTTCATCAACTATCTACTGCTGATAGCACACTTCTTCATCAACTATCTACTGCTGATAGCACACTACTACATCAACTATACTGATAGCCCACTTCTTCATCAACTATCTACTGTTGATAGCACACCTTTTTATCATATCAGCTATCTACTGCTGATATAGCACACTACTTCATCAAGTATCTACTGCTGATAGCACACTTCTTCATCAACTATCTACTGCTGATAGCACATTTCTTCATCAACTATCTACTGCTGATAGCACACTTCTTCATCAACTATCTACTGCTGATAGCACACTTCTTCATCAACTATCTACTGCTGATAGCACACTTCTTCATCAACTATTTACTGCTGATAGCACACTTCTTCATCAACTATCTACTGCTGCTGATGCACACTACTTCATCAACTATCTACTGCTGAGAGCACATTTTTATCAACTATCTGCTGCTGATATATAGCACACTACGTCATCAGCTATCTACTGCTGATAGCACACTTCTTCACCAGCTGTCTACTGCTGATAGCACACTTCTTCATCAAATATATATTGCTGATAGCACACTTCTTCATCAACTATCTATACCTACCAACTGTTGATGGCACACTTCTTCATCAAATATTCACTGCTGATAGCACATTTCTTCATCAATTACATTTTTAAAACGATCTACTGATTTTTGAATAGAAACTTGTCAAATTTGACAAGGGAAACTATTCAGATGGGGACCTCTTTCTCCTAAAAATAACTCATCAAAATGACATGTCGAGGTCATTCACCAAGGTCATTCACCAAACTATTTAACTGCTGATGCACACTACTTCATCACCTATCTACTGCTGATAGCACACTTCTTCATCAACTATTTACTGCTGATGCATACTACTTCATCAACTATCTACTGCTGAAAGCACACTTCTTCATCAGCAATATACTGCTGGTAGCACACTTCTTCATCAACTATCTAATGCTGATGCACACTGCTTCATCAACTATCTACTGCTGATAGGACACTACTTCACCATGTACTGCTGATAGCACACTTCTTCATCAACTATCTACTGCAGATAGCACACTATCTACTGCTAATAGCACACTACTTCATCAACTATCTACTGCTGATAGCACACATCTTCCATTAGCTATCTACTGCTGATAGCACACTTCTTCATCAACTATCTACTGCTGATAGTACACTTCTTGAACATCTATATATACTGCTGATAGCAGATAGCACACTTCATCAACTATCTACTGCTGATAGCAAACTTCTCCATCAACTATCTTCTTCTTATGCTGACTGGTGCAAACTACGAGCGTCATTCAAAAAGTTCTACCTCCATCATCACATCTCTGTTATCTTACATGGCAGGATATTGAAATTACCATGGTTATATATACTCTTATATCTTGGCTACAAAATCAAAGTTATTTAATGAAAATGGAATTTTTGGTTGTTAAGATGTTTTGGTTTAAGTGAATACAGATTTGATAACGTCGGAAACGGTCTGAAAAGAAAGGCTAATTTAAATTATTATTGTTGAAATAATTTAATCAATATCTAATGATTGCAGATAGTACAGTTTTACTGGGTATCGTGAATTTTGCACAACAAATCCGATACATGCTCAGAATAAGCCCTCGTATTGACCCTTTTTCATAGGTGGTTGACTTCGATTGGGTCAGCACTTGTTGGTTCTAGTCATATTAATTAATTCATAAGTTAAAATCAAACAATTCTTATGCACAGTTTTTGTATTTTGTAATCATATACAAGGTTATTAACAAACTGCTCATCTTATTTCCACATCAAGATGCACCCATTGCTTAAAATATGACGTAATTACGAATTACCCTTCGTGGTCTAGTCGAAATCTGGCAAATTTTACTAAACATGTATTTGTGTGTCTGTTGAACCCTTCGATGCTTTCTTCTCATATAAAACATGTTTCATTTTATTTTGAAGTCCCAAGTCATTTGTATTAGGACTTCCACCTGTAACTTGCAGAATACTTAAAGGAGCTCATGAAAGAATAACATCTGATCTGGTTACTTGGAAACCAACCAGGGAGATCTTTATTGACCTGCTTCAAGAAGACACCGGATAAACAGTAGCAGAAATTGAGACCAGCATGCAGGGCAGGTGTTTTGGCGAGCCTTCATTGATGCCCGACAGCAAGAGTCGGCGGAGTAAGTAAGAGATTGTTTTATCTATCCCTTGTTTTAAGGGATCTGGAATGAGCGTTTTGAGCGTTTCGACGGTATTTTTGTGGGACATGAGAGCACATCAGACATATCGAATTGGATTCTGAATACGAAGAATGTCTTTCTGATATCAAATAATTTTCATTTTTTGAAATTCACGATACAACATTTATGACAAATTATAAAAATTTGATATTTTTCACATTTTTGATATATAACAGTCCTCGAAGTAAATTTTATAAATGTAATGATATATTCTTAAAGTGTATGTAGCTGGGAGGAAAAGCCGACGATCAATTGAAAATTTTGACCTTTCATATTGAAGATATGGATTTTTTCCAAAAGACCTAATTTTTTTGGTGTTTTGGAAAAAATCCATATCTTCAATACGAAAGGTCAAAATTTCAATTGATCGTCGGCTTTTCATCCCACCTACATACACTTTAAGTATAAATCATCAGATTTATAAAGTTTGCTTCGAGTACTGTTAAATATCAAAAATATCAATTTTAATCATTTGCCATAAAATGTGTATTACATTGCGAATTTCAAAAATCAAAATTATTTGATATCAGAAGGACATTCTTCGTATTCAGAATGACTAGAAACATTTACTCATCTTCATATACATAAACATATACGAATAATATAAAACGTATCCGATTTCAATTATTATATAGCATTTAAGCTATAGCATTTAATTATTCATTATGTAAAATATATTCAATTATATAAAAACGATAATTTATTTGTAAGTATAAATAACATGATATAATATACAATTTTTGTAAAAAACAATGCGCAATATTTAGATTATTCTTACTTGATATATTTGACAGGGTTGGCGAGTTTTTGATTTTTGATTTAATTTAAATCAGAATTTTTTTATTTGAATCGATTTTTTCCAAGAACTGTTATACCCCATGATAAAGTCAAAAGAGACCAGTGGAATGCTAGACACATGCACAATCCTATCAGGTTATTTAAAAAAATCAATCAAATTTTGCACCTTGAAAACGATTTTTAGCAATAGATAAAATGACATCATAGAGGTATTTAATTGAATCCAAAAGGTGTAGAAGCATTATAAATGAAGTAAAACAGGCAATTCAAGAAAGAAATTAACATAGATTCATCAAAAATTATAAAATTGAAAAGATGATTTAAATCAGTGATTAAAAAAAAAAAATTTTGATTTAAATCGCGCCAACCCTGATATATTATTCTGTATTTAGTTTAGAAAAGTCTTTGCCCAAACTATGATAGCTTTATTGCTCTTTGAAGGGGAAAGCAAAAGGGCGCATATCATGTTTGGTCACATTCTGAATCCACATACCACAATACACCATCGAACCAACCCACCCGAACCCGCCCGTCCCATCACCCGGCTCATCCGTATACACCTCCCTCCTACCACCCAACATGCCCAAGTTGAGTTTTTGCCGCCGCTGAACTTCAAACCACACGCAAAACTCGAAGCATAAGATATGTCACTGTAACTATTTGCTTGCACAAGACCCTATCATGTGACGATGTGACTGTTGCCTTTGATGCCGATTTCATCGTGATGAGGTTAGCTTTATTCTGCTTGTTTTCAGTATGGTTTCCCTGAAGGATTGCCTGCACTTCTAAGGAACAAGGCGTGTAAATCGGTGTCCATTCTTTGTCGGTATTCAAGGCGTCCATATCCTGATGATGATATGTCTGCATGGTTGTCATCATTTCCGTGGGCGATTTAGTGCTCAGTTTGAATTCGGCGTGAAGACGTTCGAATCTTTCATCACGATTATCTGGAAATAAAATTGATGAAATATGAATTTGAATAATTAAATTAAAATTGTTGCTTTTCTTTGGTGGCATATTTTTTTAAATACAAATCCAATAAAAATGAAGATGTTAAACTCACATTTTAGTGACGTTTCACCTCTACACTAGTGGTTTCTTCAGACTGGCAACTCATCACATCTGACTGCTTCCTTTTATAGGCAACAGGAACCGCTATAGAGGGCGTGATGAGTTGGTCAAAGATGTTGTTGTTGAGTGAGTAGGCCCCCTCGTCCTTGTTTAGAGTGTCTTTTCCTTTTCGGCGTATCCAGATGGCTTCTTTCAGCCACCTGGTGGTCTTGTCAGCTTCTCTATCGATAACTTTTGAGTCCTCCCAATTGATGAAATGATTTGTCGAGGCAACATGATCGGTGATAGCTGACTTGTGAATCTGAGATAGATGACTTGCGGCTGGCTCGTGTGTAGGGCTTAGTTTCACATTTCTCCACCTCTTTTGGGTGTTCTTTGAGGCGAATGCCGAATGGACGGCCGGTTTCTCCGATGTAAGTGCCAGCACAGTCCCCGCAGGGGATTTCATAGATCGCCTCTGCTTTTTGTTGCGGGAGAAGTTTGTCCTTCGGGTGAACAAGCATACTGCGGATGGTACGGTGGGGTTTCATAGCAGTAGCAAAACCATGTTTTTTTTAACTCTTGAAACTCGCTCAGATAGTCACTCTATATAAGGAACTACCACCATGCCTTTTGACTTTTCACTGTCATCTTTATTCTTTGAGGTAGACTTTGTTTTTGGAGTGGCTCTATTTTGTTTGACTTTTTGATTGACCAATCTGGATAACCGCAACCAGATAACGCTTCGCGGATATTGGACTCCTCTTTCTGTCTGTCCTCTTCCTCAGTGACTAACGCCAACGGTTGTCATGGACAAAACAGAATACCAACATAAAATGTCTACTCTCCTCAGCGACTCAAAGACTTATGAGAAATTAGATCGAGACCCCCACTTCAAAACACAAAAGAGGGCTGGTTTCAATCCTACAAAGGCTAGAGAAAGAGGACAAAATCAAGAAATCCCACCTCGGAAAATCTTCCTCGAATTTATGGGAGTCCCAAAATTTATAAGGACGGCACGCCGCTTCGCCCTATAGTGGACTTTACAGGTTCCATAGGTTATAACGTGGCCAAATCTCTTGCCGATATTTTGAGCCCTATCGTTGGCCAATCTGAGCACCATGTTCTAAACTCTAAAAGTCTTGCGGAAGACCTGAAAGATGTCACCCTTGAGGAAGATGAGATCCTTAATTCACACGATGTGGTGGCACTTTTACCAGTACCCCTATTGATCTCACTCTTCACATACTCAAAGAAAGACTTAACGAGGACAAAGATCTCAAAAATAGAACCCTCCTCACTACTGATGACATAATAGAACTTAATAAATTTTTGTCAGATTTATCGACAATGTTTCGGCATGGCCATGGGTAGCCCCCTCAGCCCCCTTGCTTGTAATATCTTCATGGAGTGGCTTGAGCAGAAAGCTATCTCTACAGCCTCGGAAAGCTGTCGCCCATCTGGAAGAGATACGTCGAGGACGTGTTAGAAATCATACGCAAAGGACAAGTTGACAATCTAACTGATCATTTAAACACCATTGATCCTACCGGCAGCGTCAAATTTACTTATGAGCAACAGCAAGATGGTTCTATTCCCTTCCTTGATACCCTGATCATATATAGGAAGAAAACGCACACTGATCAGAACCTTCAGTTCTCCTCCCACCATCCTCTCCATCCAAAATTATAGGTGTCGTCAGAACCCTACTAAACAGGAGTGAGGCGTTAGTCACTGAGGAAGAGGACAGGCAGAAAGAGTCCAATGTCCGCAAAGCGTTATCTGGCTGCGGTTATCCATGATTGGTCAATCAAAAAAGTCAAACAAATAGAGCCACTCCAAAAACAAAGTCTACCTCATAGAATAAAGATGACAAAAACAAAGTCTACCTCAAAGAATAAAGATGACAGTGAAAAGTCAAAAGGCATGGTGGTAGTTCCCTATATAGAGGGACTATCTGAGCGAGTTTCAAGAGTTTTCAAAAAACATGGTTTTGCTACTGCTATGAAACCCCACCGTACCATCCGCAGTATCCTTGTTCACCCGAAGGACAAACTTCTCCCGCAACAAAAAGCAGAGGCGATCTATGAAATTCCCTGCGGGGACTGTGCTGGCACTAACATCGGAGAAACTGGCCGTCCATTCGGCGTTCGCCTCAAAGAACATCAAAAAGAGGTGGAGAAATTTGAAACTAAGCCCTACACACGAGCCAGCCGCAAGTCATCTATCACAGACTTTCACAAGTCAGCTATCACCGATCATGTTGCCTCGACAAATCATTCCATCAATTGGGAGGACTCAAAAGTCATCGATAGAGAAGCTGACAAGACTACCAGGTGGCTGAAAGAAGCCATCTGGATTCGCCGAAAAGGAAAAGACACTCTATATAAACAAGGACGAGGGGCCTCACTCAACAACATCTTTGACCAACTCATCACGCCCTATAGCGGTTCCTGTTGCCTATAAAAGGAAGCAGTCAAATGTGATGAGTTGCCAGTCTGAAGAAACCACTAGTGTAGTGGTGAAACGTCACTAAAACGTCAGTCTTCATTTTTATTGGATTTGTATAAAAAGAAATATGACAACAGTGAAATCTAACAATCCAAATGAACTTGTTCAAAAATGTTGCTTTTCTTGACCTTTTTAGTCTGTTTTAATATTCCACAGGCCTACTAAAAATGTTGTTGTCTTGTGCTGATGTATACTTATTTTAATTTCTCGAAACAATTCGACTATTCCAATAGAAATCCGTACACCATCTATATGGAAGACATGACCTTTAAACATCCACACAAATAGAGTGTGAATTTAAAATGGGGATGCCTGAATGGGTGACTCAATTTTGAAATCTACATCCCCCTGTAATATGGGCTCGAGATAAATATTTCAGGTCATGTCTTCCATAGGGTGTGCGTATTTCAATTGGAAAACCCCATTTCTGTCAAATTTATGATCATCCAGATAAGATTTAAATGTGAACTTGATTAGAAATGATGAAATTAATTTCAAATGTCCAAATTAAAAGAAAGGTTGTAGTTTTTAAATACAGCTTCTGAGCTTTGTAACATATGTACTCAAGAAAACGAATGCGAAGTTTACCCCGGTACATGAGTAAATTAGAGTTGATCGCAACGTACCTTGTTTATGAAGTTCAACCAGACTCTGTCTTAAATAAGCCACTGAAAATTGTGCCGATTGCAAAACCAATTCCTCTTCTGAATTTTCTGGTAAGATGGTCATTGCATTGTTGATATGTTGTTGATGAGAAGCAGTTCCTGGGATAGTAAGCCTGAAGGAAGATGGTGGAAGAAGATGTCCCCATGATGATGATGGCATTGATGCTACAGATGGTTGTGATGTCGATGGTGGAAGAAGTCCAGATGATGCTACAGATGGTGATAACTTAATATATGTCGACGGTGGTAGAAGTCCAGATGATGCTGCAGATGGCGGTGACTTAAAATATGATGGTGGAAGGAGAACTTCCGACGTAGTTTTGGACCGGCCACCGGCACCGATACTTGTGCGAGTTGCTACAAAATAACTCGGTGGCAGCAACATAATGTTATTGGGTTCTCTCAAACCATTTGAATCTAAAGAAAGGGAAAACAATCAGAAATCGTAAATCTTAAACTTTACTGTACAGAAAACATTTCACGTGATCTGCAGTTAGGTATATATATTTTGCGCAAGACGTGATCAGACAGTATTTCTTCCATGATTCCTGTAGCCTGTAGGCTATAGGCTAGGTATTTTTATCATCTAAAATAAGTGTCAAAGTGTCAGTTACTTACTAAAAAGAATACTGTGTTGCCCTGACATGATTAGACAATCTGCAACGTGTTGAAATATCACTGCTTATCTCTCCAATGTGAATTTTAAATACGACTTTGAATCAACTGTCATGACTGTGTTTACGTTTCTATGTTTGACGCGCGTACATTATTGGTTGAGTTGTCAGGGTTGCTGAAGCGCTGCTGACGCGCTGCTGATGCACTACGCACGCGTAACAGTAGACTTTATTCCCAGACGTCACCGATAAATCAAAAGTGGGTCACGCCTGCACGCCTATGGCAAGCCAAGGGGGCCAAAAGCGTGGAACAGCTACGCGTAGCTTCTTTCTCGTTACGAGCAGCTGTTTGACCAATCAAAATAGTCAAATTTAATCACGTGGTTGGGTCGTTAGCTGCGCGTAGTATAGTTATAGGTATCCTCTTTCACAATTATTATCTTGTAATTAATTTACGGAATTAGCATAGATAACGAACGGGTAAAGGAGGCCAAATCACAGCACGTGTCAAGAGAACATGTTGCTAATGCCTGGCTAAAATGACACAAAGCATATTTATTTAGTGTTTCCAAGTTTACACCGTGTTTAATAGCAAGTAACTTTATACTCGGGCTGTATTAGCGGTGCAGGGGATATGAAGGTCAAACAACAACAACTACTGATGTAAAGCGCTGTGTAAAGATATTGCAGGAAAGCGATATCACATGCCACTGTGTAAATATGGAGAGAGTAAAATGGGTCATCAATTTTTTCGGAACGGGGGGGGGGGGGTCCTAAATTTACAAAAAGTCGGCGTCAATAAATTGCGGCCCTCACTATTTCGGCATCAAAATGTTATGACCCCCGACACCCACCACCGATACACCGTACCCCTAGACAGGCTAAAATTGTATTGAAATCAGTCTTTTTGAATACAATAAACACACTATCTGTAGTCATCTTGTGACTCCCTACATTTTGTCATTATCAATTTATGACCCCCCCCCCTTATTTTTCTTTCCAAAAAGTATGACCCCTATATTTGGGATCCCTTCCGAAGAAAATGATAGCCCCTAAATATAGAACAATCATCATTCTGTTCAGATATTACTTTAATAGCACCTATACCATTTTTTGCTGATATACTACAGATATTTTCATTTTCAAAAATTAACAACGTAATATTTGTGAGAGAGGATGTTTACATCAGCTCCACGTGTTTAAAACCGCGAATCTGATTGGTTAATAAGCTGCACGTAACGAGAAAGAAGCTGCGCGTAGCTAGTCCCACGTTCTGAGCCGCTTAGCTTGCCATACACGCCATGTGCACGGGTGAACCACACATGCATGATTCTACTTCTACTTCAACTTGTACGTCTACGTCCATGACGTCTACTAGGCCTATACTAACACTACCGTACTTAACTGTCTACAGGTTAAAGGGAAGAGTGCAACAAAATGAGTCAAATGGATTAAATGATGATTAAATGTGTACTCAATATGAGTGCACCATCGAATTGAATTCACTCGTTTTGATGCTCTGTTCCCTTCCTTTTTGGGGAAAATTAGTACAGGCGTCTATGGGAAAATTAAAATTGTAGATACTTTTTCGATTATAACAAAAACTCTGCCCCAATATTTTCAAAAAGTTACACAATCCAAGAAAGAGTACACCTATATATATCATAGGCCTCTTCAATACAAAAAGTTCCACAATCCAAGAAAGAGATTAATATACCTATAACATAGGCCTATACATTAAGTTGTGTACAAGTCTTTTAACTCGAGGGATTGTCGCATTAAGCCCCACAAATGAATTTAATAGACAGATCGCCAAAATGATGGCGAAAAAATCCCCATTATCTTCGGCATTATCGTCATAACCCACACTTAGTATAATCATACGATTTGCTGGTACAAATGAGAAAAAAATCTGTAGGGACAATATTGATAACGAAAATAGCGTCAGAAATAAATCCTTTATGATAGAATTAAGCAACATTTGAACATTTTACACTTGTGTATTGTGATTACATTTATTGTGTCGGTGCTAAGAAGAAGACTTACACTCTAGGGAAGCTGGGCACAGTGCAAGAAACATACTGTTTTTAAAATTGTAATTTACAAAAAGAATTAAACAAACACTTTGTGGATAGTGTTTGTTTGTTATGTTTGAGGGTGTTAAACCGGTATTTCCCCCAGGAGCAATGTTCGTAGCATCGCACTTTTTATCATGCAGACAAGCATGCACAAGCAGATAGCAATTAATTAATATTATACACTTCAAGCAGAGAGCATTTTTGTGATTTTTTTTGTTTATTTGTTTTGTAATTGTATTATCACAATCATCAAATGTCATTAATGCATTATCTTTTATTTCATCACGTAGCTATTATGATCTATTATTCAGAATATCCCATTCTCCGTCATCAGCGGTGTAATGCTGTATTAGTACTAGTGATTCTCCAGTGTTTCTAGAAGTTAACAATTTCTAGAATGATTCTCTTCTAGAAACACCATCACAAAGGACAAAAAGAACATTAGGTTATGCGTTCAATTTTGTTTGAAAAACACACTTTCTAATATCTCTTTTAAATAAGAATGAACATCAAATATTAAAATCATAAGCAAACTCTGAGCCTTTATTATACTCAAAATTTTGAATGCTTAGAATTGTGCCAAGTTTTGTGACTGCTAGGGCCTATAAACGTGCAAAATTGCATGTTTTTAGCTCTTGTTTCCAAAAAACTGCAAAATAGTCAAATTTCAATTTTATTGCCTATTAGTTTTAGCATGGAGGTATATAAATAAATTAAATTAAATTTATTTATATACCTCCATGGTTTTAGCTATATGATTGAGATTAAGCTATATATTTCATTCGGCAAAACAGGGTAATGTTTTTAATCAAAAAGAATGCTGTATTTTTCTGGAGTAGTGGTAATAATACTCGTAATGACTACTATGGCTGTTACAGGTTCCCTGCTTCAAGTTCCGTGAGTATTATATCGATCAAAAACTCAACAAGCGGAAAAAAGGTCGAGTGAAAAAAATGCCGGAATTTAATCACAGACCTCATAAAAGATGTTATCAGAAATATGATTATATTGTTGAAAATCTGATGGATATCATCAGAGTTAGCTATCTAACAACAACCGCGGCGACTTCTATTTCGCATACCCTGCGGATGATATCATTCCACAACATTAAGTTAACAAGCTTCCATGTTAGATACCGAGAGAGAAGAAGTAATGATGTTAAAAGGAAACTTTTTTATGAAGTATTTTGTTCTGGGTTTTATTTGAATGCATCGTCAATATAGACCAAATAGCACACTTAAATTTTATTGACATGATTGCCTATAGATGTTTTAAATTGAATAAGGTGCCTTTCTTTATTGAAAATTCATATAGATTAGGTATAAACAACATTTCAACTCAATTGTTTTTGATTATTTCTTCACGCATATAGATTGTTGTCGCATCTTGACTACCTGGTCAACAACAGTCCTTGTAAGCAATGGAGGTGATCAAGTCCTTATATATTTTTTTGATATTCACATTTTTCGTATGTTGCACTTGTGAAGAATATATCCATTTGTCTAGGATTGCATCGTTTAATATCCAGTGGCGTATAGGGTTGTGGCGCGCGAAAATTTGACTTTCATCTAGGGGCGCAGAATCGATGCCGAATTAGCAATTTGGCGCCCACCCTAAAGGTGGCGCCCAGGGCACGTACCCCCTCTGCCCCCACCCCTCCCCAGGGCCGGATTTACCCTTTAGGGGGCCTTGGGCCATGCAAAAATTCGGAGGTCCCAAACTCACCGTGAGGAAAGCATGTGCACACCAAGTGGCCACGTTTTGTTTCATAAATAGCTCTAAATAGGGGGCTAATATAAGATCGATATTACTAGGACATTTGCGCGCGAAGCGCGAGAAAAAAACACAATTTCAGTCACTATTTTAGCCCAAAATGAAGGTGAATTTTGCTATGCAAAGGGCCAGTGCAATTTTAGCATATTTTGGTCCAAAACGTCGTATTTTCGGGCAAAAAAGAAACATGTACATGGCCACATAGGGGCCCCCAAATTTTGGGAGCCCTGAGCCCGGGCCCATCTGGCCCAATGGTAAATCCAGCCCTGCCTCCCCCGGAGGCAGGGCTGGATTTCAAATGTGAAGGCCCGGACTCTTATTCTGAAATCACGTAGACCTATACAATAATTGAAATTAAACGAGCGGAGCGGGAAATATTTTTGTTTTATTTTATTAGTTGTCATATCAAGTGCCCATAAAGTTGGGAAGGTTAGGTAGACAACAAACCATATGTAAAGTCGAACAGGAAGCATCCGCCTTTCATCATGTATCATATCATGTATGTAACTTTTAAAACTGCATGAAAGATCTAAATGTTGGTAATTCTACCAACTGTCAGTATACACCAGTCCATTTTATCCATGAAATAATAAAATACTAAAAACGCGCAATGTCACGACCATTAGATTTATGAGAAATTATAGGTTAAGCATAATCGAACATATAGCGGAGTAAAGTGTTGAAGAAATTCTAATTTAATCGAGCATTATATCGGTCATCCCAACAGGACTGATTTTAATAGTGAGTATTATATATAGCCTATGGGGCTAAAATGGAGGAAACTTTTAATTCATGATTCCTGGCTCTATACGACCAAAGAATGAAATATAACATTGTCATAGAAATGTATAACATTTATATTTGGATATTTGCTTAGTACTCGAGGTTAAGAACGACTTGTGATCAAAATGTATAACAAGAAACATAATTCAATCTTCATCCTGAAATGGTAAACACCTTTTTCTCTATAGTTGCTCTCTTCGTTAATCATGGTCTCTCATACACCTATCACTTAATGGAGCGCACAAATTTCCTTCCTTTTTGACTTACAGACAGTAGAAATAACTATTTTATAATGGTCGTTTAAACTACTATGAAACATATGAATACTTGATTTAATAATCGATTGTTAACATTATCTGCCGATACACCCATTTTCCCTCAAAGTGGAATTACTTAACAAGAGAGAATTTACTCGATTCTATTCTTTTTGATATCTCACAATCTAATGGCTTCTTCACACATCTATATAGACTCAAAAGAAGGGTAACATTTTAGTTGGTTTTAAATAAGACAATATTTTAATAAAGCACGCATCTTGGTCTTTCATTGCTGCTATACATAGTAGTATGAATACACGGCTAGTTCCTGATTAACTATCTAGTCGTATAGAGGCAGTCACGCCCGGGATTCACACGGAATGAATACATCGCAGTAAACGATATTGGCAAAATGATCCTAATGAATTATTGTGCTAATTTGTACCAGACCATTCTGAATAGACGAGTCTTTTTAGATGGTAATAGTAAGTGTTAATGAGACTGTTATACACACCGAGTTTTAAAAATGTGTATAGTTGAAAATCGCACGCATAGCTTTTAAAGTTTGGATTTGGATGTCTTTCCAGGTTTCCCACCTTTTTCTTAGTGATAAAAAAGAGTAATTCGGTTGCAAAGTAGTCGGAAAATGGTTGAAATTTTATCGACTGAAAAAAAATCGTATACCGCTTCGGTTCACCCCATCCCTTAAATTCACCTTAGTTTAAGTGTTTATCCGGAAAAAAACCAGTGACTATCATAATATTTGAATGGCATTCAACTTATATATAAAACAGCTGTTTTATAAGCTTCTTATTTATTTAACGTGTTTCAAGAAACCATAGGCCTAAACATTGTGTGTGTTGTCATGCAAAGAATATAGTGCATGATGAAAAACGACATTGTCCTCAGGGCGCATATTCCTTTTAAAGGAATTTTTTTTTTCAAGCTATCTGAAACTTACAAGCAAATCCTTTTGGCGTATTACATCATCCAAAAGAAGAAAACAGCATGAAAACAACGACAACAACAATGAAACAACAACTCATAACTCATAGCAAAGCAAAAAACAAATAAACATTCAATATTTGAATAACACTCCAAGTTGTAGTTTACCATACAATCACCAAGATATGAAAGTATACATTTTTGGACCGGAAGTTAGTCAAGAAATCTAAATATAAACATAGATTGTTTTGAACACATTATAGGACAAGGAAATTACCCACAATTTGGCTTTTGTGTATTTTTTGGAAGTATTTACTCCATTCAAGTGGGGTTTTTTTCAGTTTTATTTTTTATTTTTATATAAACTTTGTTATAAACGAGAACTTGCTTTCTTGTTCTTCCTGAACATAATCTTAATATTTCTATTGACATTTGGTTTGGTATTTAGTTTCTAACATACGTTGTCTATATGTGCAACTTGCCTAGTTTATCGTATAACTTAGAGATTCATCTTGTGTTTACCGATAAATACAAATGTCTATACCCTAACCCTCCACCCATCCAAAAACAAGCAATAACAACATCAGGCGCCAGTGTAATTTGGTAAACTGGATAATTGCATATTGGAGTGCAACAACTGATATTATCAACACGTTTAACTCCTCATTCCGGCTACAAATAATCTACTTAGTTTATTCCAAAAATGAAAACACACATTTTATGAACCTTTATATTTTATCTTTTAAATTTTGCCGAGCAGCCATAAGCATGCCTTTGGGTTTACTATGTCTTCCGTGTGATGATAAGAGTTCTGTATACCGCCCGCGCTATAGGCGAAACTCCAACACCAGCACACGGAAGATGTTAAAGCCTTTAATATAAAGCAAAACGCGTTGAATAGAGCGATATCAGAAAAATTATGTTCATATTTTTGCAATTAATTTATCATAATGACTAGCCAAAGGTGCAGAGAATATAGCTAGGATCTAAATTGCATTGTTATTAAATGGTCTAGTCTTATTGTGAACTACTTGTACTTGCTACTCACAAATGGCACGTACTTCATTTACAAAACGATACAAGCCCTGAATTTAAGAGTGAAAATGGTGAAAATTAGTATAAATGGTAATTACCCGATCGATTATTGTGCCGGAGGAATAAATAAATAATTGTATTGTTCATTATACAATTCATGATTGTACTTTAGTTCAATTCAACGTAATTGTTGCGGCCTTTTCAACAATTAGAAGTACACTTTTAGTACTATTCTGGAAGTCATTATTACGTTATTCTTTCTTATATCAGGTAATCTAACCATTTTGAGGCAATTTTACACCTTAGGCTAAAATATTACTTAACACCAACATAATGGCGCATTTCTATAGACCTATATTAGTTTAACATTTTGTATTTGGAACAAAACATTCCTATTGAAGTGCCAACGGCGTATCAATTTGATCATGGTAAAAGTTTAAGTTAGTACCTTGTATATCAGCGTTTTCTATTAAGAAATTGCAATTGGTTTCACTGACCAGATAACGGCGATATAATTTAATGTCAAGCCTCTGGACCCTAGTGCAAATATCATAGTTTTGATATTATAGGTCATCGCCGTATGCGGAAAAGTTTACTTCGTGTTTTAAACCTGACTGCAGTGGGAATATTCAATTGCTCCCTGCTTTCAAGTAAATTTAGGTAGACCCCTATACCATATAGCAATAGGCTAAAACAATTTTTGAATATATCGCACTGCACTAGTACGTTCACGCGGTACCTCTGCATTGAGCCATAGATGTCAAAGAACAGGGATAAAACTGGATCGTAATTCTATAGAATATTCATATCATATCACTCGCATGCACCTGTAAGATTAATAGAACGGTTACAAACATACACAGGTGATGAGTGCAACACCGCTTAATGTGATAAATTAGTGATAGTGATATCTACTGAAGATAGCACATTAAGCGATGTGTTTTATCTACTTAAGATAGTAGATAGATATATGTGTGCTATCCACTGAAGATGACAAATTAAGATGTGTGCTATGTTCTGAAGATATAGCACATTATATAGTGTGTGTGCTATCTACTGAAGATAGCACATTAAGCGGTGTGTATTATTACTGAAGATAGCACATTAAGCGATGTGTGTTATCTACTGAAGATAGCACATTAAGCGGTGTGCACTATCTACTGAAGATAGCACATTAAGCGGTGAGTACTATCTAATGAAGATAGCACATTAAGCGGTGTGCACTATCTAATGAAGATAGCACATTAAGCGGTGTGTGCTATCTACTGAAGATAGCACATTAAGTGGAGTGTGCTATTTACTGAAGATAACAAATTAAGCGATGTGTGCTATCTACTGAAGATAGCACATTATAAGCGGTGTGTATTATTACTGAAGATAGCACATTAAGCGATGTGTGTTATCTACTGAAAATAACAAATTAAGCGGTGTGTGCTATCTACTGAAGATAACACATTAAGCGGTGTGTACTATCTAATGAAGATAGCACATTGCGTGTGTGCTATCTACTGAAGATAGCACATTAAGTGGAGTGTGCTATTTACTGAAGATAACAAATTAAGCGGTGTGTGCTATCTACTGAAGATAGCACATTATAAGCGGTGTGTATTATTACTGAAGATAGCACATTAAGCGATGTGTGTTATCTACTGAAAATAACAAATTAAGCGGTGTGTGCTATCTACTGAAGATAGCACATTAAGCGGTGTGTATTATTACTGAAGATAGCACATTAAGCGATGTGTGTTATCTACTGTAGATAGCACATTAGCGGTGTGTGTGCTATCTACTGAAGATAGCACATTAAGCGGTGTGTGTGCTATCTACTGAAGATATCACATTAAGCGGTGCGTGCTATCTACTGAAGATAACACATTAAGCGGTGCGTGCTATCTAATGAAGATAGCACATTAAGCGGTGTGTGTGCTATCTACTGAATATATCACATTAAAATGTTATTGATAGTGATATATTAGTGATAGGCTATATGATTTTTAAAAAGTAAGATAACTAATTTGTTTGATAGGTTACAAATATATGGGTTTTTTTTTGCGTTTTATATTCAGGATTTCCCAATTAAATGAGAGTGAAGTTACATTATGACGTCATAGTGGTGTTATATGGAGAAATGTTATGTGTATAACTGGATGTCTGCATAGAAAACCATATTTATCATTGTCGGTCTACTGCTGGACGAAAGCCTCCGCATGTCTCCGTCCGCCAGGTAGCTCTGCCTCTAGCCTTGCTGAACCAATTTACTGTTCCCCAATATCTCATCTCTCCATCTCTTTCCTCAGTTCCCGTTGCCCACCATAAGTCTCCATACAGTAATTGCTGTTGTCCATCGGTTGTCTTTTCTTCTACTGATGTGCCATGCCCAATTCCAATTCCTGAATTTAGCTGTTTCCAAGATGTTTTTAGTCATTGTTTGTCCTCTAACCCATTGTCTTCCTGTCTATAGGTGAAGGTGATCCCCAACATGTTTCGTTCAATGTGGGGGTGTGTCGCTTGTAGCTTCCTTTCCACTTTTGCAGTAAGCGTCCACGTCTCAGCCCCATATGTAATATATAGTTGGGATTATACATTATTTGAAAACTTTCCCTTTCAGGCAAATTGGTATATCTGATCTCATGAAGTTGCTAAGTTTGTCATATTGCCTCCATCTGAACTGCTGTCCCGGGTATATCATGGACTTCTTCTTGCATTCATTGACAGTGACTATTCTTTGCTGAACGAGGGTCCTGTTATTATTTTTGTCTTTTGCATGATACATTGGTAATTATTAGGAACAGCGTGTTAAAAAGTTCCTCCGTCAAACTAGTAGGCCTACTATTATCCAGCTACTCTCTATCCCATTTTTACGGGATCTCTTAGTCTCTCTACATGACAGATTCACTAATTTTCTCGACAACTTAATGATGGCCATATTTAACACTAAAACAGTATAATGCCCGTTTCGAGGCAACGCAAATTAAAATGATGATGAACGTAATTAAATCCGTTACACCAACGCCATATAGAAGTTCCTGTAAAACCGGCTATGCATTTATACAGACGTGACTATGAACTTCAAATCGGAATGATGTTAACAAAAGTTGAAGACCTTAAATCATTTTTCCTTTTCGTTTTCAATTTGATTTAATTTCGCCTTCTTCACTATAACAACATAGAATTTCTTGTTTATCTTTGTTATCATATCAGATGTATATAAACGCGTATCGAATGTATGCAAGGGTAAGGTACGTAACGCCATGGAAGCCGTGTTTTCAATTAGAACGAACATGGGAATTGCGTGGCGGCGGCGCAATTGCTTGTAATTGGTGCCTAGGCATTCTTTTCCATGATTCCAGCGCGGTAGTTTCCCCGTCTCATCACGTGCGTACAGGCAAACGGAGCGAAATTTGAGTGTAATGAAGAGAAATTAATCACAATTAGGACGGCGGTGGGGATACATTGGCAGTAAATAACTTGTGCTAACGTTTACTAAGATTTAATCATCATGAGCTATTGCAATGTGGTTCGCATCGAAACGACCAAGTTACAAGCGGATTGGAGCCTATTTTATTTTATGTTCAACTTTATTTTTTGTATCTCTCTCGTTCTCTTTTGGTCACTAACTGCATGATGGTGAACATGATTTGGTCATGGAGGGTTTGACATACGATCTGAATTTAATTTACATCTAACGCGATTTGAGGAATTTTGATTAGAAAACGACTATTTTGCACTTATATGGCTTTGTTGAGAATATGAGATACCAGTGGCGGCGGAAGATTTTAAATTTAGGTAGAGAGGACGAGCGTAAAATTGTTTGGTTCCTGTTTAGCTGGGATATTTTGTTTGCGCTCGGAGCGCGCGGAAAAGTTCAATTTTAGACTGTTTTAGCGCAAATTTGTGCAATTTGATCCTAGTTTTGGGCCCAAAACACTGTGTTTTTCGTGCTAAAAAGGAAGAAACATAGCACAGGGCAATTATTGATTGATTTTTTTCTTCCATCATGATTTTAGGGGATCGTCCTCCTTGCAAAAATTGGGGAGGGGGGGGGGGGCTAGTCACATTCATACACATCATATTTATTGTGCGTTATTCTAGTAAACTATACATAATAGGTTTTATTTGGATTGCCTGTGTGTTTTAGATATTTCTACTATATGCGGTAGATTTCTCCACTTAATTTTTAAAATGTCAAATCAAAAATCAACACTAAGTTGTTATCACCCTGATCATACATTTTCATATACGTGTGTTGTCTTCAGCAGATTGAACAAAGGTCTGGATATGTTATCTTCAGTAGACAGTAATTATCTGAATTGCTACTTTCATTAGATAAGTAGGCCTACATGGATTAAATGTGCTATCTTCAGTAGCTATACGTCTGGAGAATGCACACGCGTCGCAATGTAGAATACAATGAATGCGTCTTGCATATTCATTGTAGTCTACAATGCGACGTATGTGCTATCTTCAGTAGATAGCACACACCGCTTAATGTGCGACATTAAAATATGTTGTCTATAGCGCCTAAATATAGGCTAGAGAGATAGCAGGCGTTATGCTTTAATTGGCTATCTTCTGTGCTATCTTCATTAGATGACATGTCTCAAAACGTTAGATAGTACATCGTGGTATGTTATCTTCAGTAGACCACAATTATCGGAATTGCAATTTTTCATACTGCAGTTACTGTCCGTTTTCCTATACACAATACACAGTGCTCTCACCATTGACGCGTGACCTCTACAAATGATGTATGTTGGGAGAATGGACACTTGTCTAGTTAACATCACTGTGTGAAAAATAACCAGCCAATATTTTATTTATTCTCCAAAACTTCTAGCAAATATATTTCTCTAACATGACCTAAAATTACAGCTAGGTTAGATGTTCAGAAATGGTCGCACTTTTGTAAAATATGAGTGAGGGCAAGGCATAGCTAGCCAACTCCCCGTGTTAATTGAATGGAGATTTGACCGAAAATATTGGTATCGGACCGCTCACTTCTGAAGGATGCCACAAAAAAACGGTAAAAGCTACATTTAAATTATTCTAAATAGGTTCTAGAAAATAAAGTTTTGTAACATGTCCTAAATTTTTAGCTAATTTAGATGTTTGGAGAGGGTCGCACTTTTGTGTTTTAGGAAGGATATGTAAACGACAGATAACACCAAAAATATGAAGAAATTATTTCCAAACCGTGTTAAGTCAACAATCATTATGTTGCTCATTTTGAAGAATGCTGGTTAACAAAAAGCAGGTCTTTGTCTCATTTCGTGAACAAAAGTACACATACCATTGTTTCCTTTCGTTTCCTTTATAATCGGTTACCCAACTGAAGCTATAATGCCAGCTTTATTGCGATGTCGCACATTGAAAACAGACACTTGTGCACAACCAGAGAAGATCTGATTTAATCAGTTGAGCTGCTTCAATGAGTGTTATCTTGGTTTAATAGCTTTTAATGGGGTTTAATCCTGCAAAGGTCGAGATGAGTTCTACTGTAGACATGACTGCATCATGTATTTGATAAACACACATTTAATGTGTAGATAGTGCAACTGAGTGTGTAATATTCATGAGAATGTATACACGTCTTGAAGTAGGGAGCACGGTGGCCTAGCGGAACGGGCACTGACTCATAATCGGAAGGTTGCGGGTTCGAGTCCCGGCGACGCCATCGTGTTGTGCCCTTGAGTAAGGCACTTTATCTCGATTTCTCCTCTCCACCCAGGTGTTTAAATGGGTACCGGCATTCTTAAATACTGGTATAACAGACTCGCTGTAGAGGAGGTGTTGCGATAGCCCAATCGCCAATGAAAGAGAGATGGGCACTCCGATCAATGTTGATACAGGATTGTCTCCCTTACCCTTTTTTTTTACCTTAAAGTAGATTGTAATTAATATCATTCTTCCGTTGATCTGTTGATAGAACAGGTTCCTGATTACACTAACTTCACTATTATAGTGAAGTTCCTTACTCAAGGGCACAACACGATGCATTATGCTTTATTATATTTGTATTGATATGTGTGCTATCGTCAGTAGAAAGCATACCCTTAAATGAGCAAATTTTCACTACAAAGCACACTCATCTGATTATGCTTCTTTTTATTTGATATATGCAGTTGATTAATATGTGCTATCTTCAGTATAGCACACACCGCTTAATGTGCTATCTTCAGTAGATAGCACAAACCGCTTAATATGCTATCTTCAGTAGATAGCACACACCGGCTAATGTGCTATCTTCAGTAGATAACACACACCGCTTAATGTGATATCTTCAGTAGATAGCACATACCACTTAATGTGATATCTTTAGTAAATAACACACACCATTTAATATGATATCTTCAGTAGATAGCACACCGCTTAATGTGCTATCTTCAGTAGATAGCACACGTCGCATTATGTGCTATCTTCAGTAGATAGCACACGTCACCTTATGTGCTATCTTCAGTAGATAGCACACACCGCTTAATGTGCTATCTTCAGTAGATAGTACACACCACGTAATGTGTTATCTTCAGTAGATATCACACACCGCTTAATGTGATATCGTCAGTAGTTAGTAGATACCACACACCGCTTAATGTGCTATTTTCAGTACATAACACACACCACTTAGTGTGCTATTTTCAGTAGAAAATAAACCACTTAATTTGTTATCTTTAGTGGATAGCACACACCGCTTAATGTGATATCTTCAGTAGATAATACACACCACTTAATGTGATATCGTCAGTAGATAGCACATACCACTTAATGTGATATCTTTAGTAAATAACACACACCATTTAATATGATATCTTCAGTAGATAGCACACACTGCTTAATGTGCTATCTTCAGTAGATAGCACACACCGGCTAATGTGCTATCTTCAGTAGATAACACACACCGCTTAATGTGATATCTTCAGTAGATAGCACATACACTTAATGTGATATCTTTAGTAAATAACACACACCATTTAATATGATATCTTCAATAGATAGCACACCGCTTAATGTGCTATCTTCAGTAGATAGCACACGTCGCATTATGTGCTATCTTCAGTAGATAGCACACGTCGCCTTATGTGCTATCTTCAGTAGATAACACACACCGCTTAATGTGCTATCTTCAGTAGATAGTACACACCACGTAATGTGTTATCTTCAGTAGATATCACACACCGCTTAATGTGATATCGTCAGTAGTTAGTAGATACCACACACCGCTTAATGTGCTATTTTCAGTAGATAACACACACCACTTAGTGTGCTATTTTCAGTAGAAAATAAACCACTTAATTTGTTATCTTTAGTGGATAGCACACACCGCTTAATGTGATATCTTCAGTAGATAATACACACCACTTAATGTGATATCGTCAGTAGTTATAGATACCACACACCGCTTAATGTGCTATATTCATTCGATAGCACACATGGCTTAATGTGCTATCGTCAGTAGATACCACATACAGCTTAATGTGCTATATTTAGTAGATAACACATGGTTTAATAGGCTATCTTCAGTAGATAGCACACACTGCTTAATGTGCTACCTTCAGTAGATAGCACAAACCGCTTAATGTTTTATCTTCAGTAGATAGCACACATCCCTTAATATGCCATCTTCAGTAGATAGCACAAACCGCTTAATGTGCTGTCGTAAGTAGATAGCACACACCGTTTAATGTGCTATCTTCATGAGATAGCACACACCGTTTAATGTGCTATCTTCAGTAGATACCGGTAGCACATACCGCTTAATGTGCTATCTTTAGTAGATAGTACATATCGCTTAATGTGCTATCTTCAGTAGATAGCATACACCGCTTAATGTGATATCTTCAGTAGATAGCACACGTCGCTTAATGTGCTATCTTCAGTAGATAGCACACATCCCTTAATATGCCATCTTCAGTAGATAGCACAAACCGCTGTGTGTGCTATCTTCAGTAGATTACGCACCCACCACTTCATGAGCTATCTTCAGTAGATAGCGCACACCGCTTAATGTGCTATCTTCAGTAGATAGCACACATCGCTTAATGTGCTATCTTCAGTAGATAGCACACATCCCTTAATATGCCATCTTCAGTAGATAGCACAAACCGCTGTGTGTGCTATCTTCAGTAGATAGCGCACACACCACTTAATGAGCTATCTTCAGTAGATAGCGCACACCGCTTAATGTGCTATCTTCAGTAGATAGCACACATCGCTTAATGTGCTATCTTCAGTAGATAGCACACCGCTTAATGTGCTATATGTAGTAGATAGCACACGCCACGTAATGTGCTATTTTCAGAAGATAGCACACACCGCTTAATGTGCTATTTTCAGTAGATATCACACCGCTTAATTTGTTATCTTTAGTGGATAGCACACACCACTTAATGTGATATCTTCAGTAGATACCACACACCGCTTAATGTGCTATCTACATTGGATAGCACACATGGCTTAATATGCTATCGTCAGTAGATACCAAATACGGCTTAATATGCTATCTTCAGTAGATAGCACACACTGCTTAATATGATATCTTCAGTAGATAGCACACACCGCTTAATGTGCTATCTTCAGTAGATAGCACACACTGCTTAATGTGCTATCTTCAGTAGATAGCACAAACCGCTTAATGTTTTATCTTCAGCAGAAAGCACACACCACGTAATGTGCTATCTATATATATGCAAAACTTACGCGCATCTGCTCAACACAGGCCAAATTGGTTCATTAAGCACAGGAATCCGTCGGCGTATTTTTCGTTTTTGACAAAACTTTTGCTGTTGATGGCTTATAAAATAAACTTTCTTATAATCGTCGGACGGTTTCATAAAATATAACACTTCTTCTTTCAAATAAGCCTAAATTCGATAGTAATATCCAATGACGGGAACCGGTGGGCAATTTTGATTTCGTTTGGTCATTTTTATCAAGCTTCAAGCCTTGCATGTGACGTATCATCCCGTAAATATGGCGGACTACTCAATGCATTCAACAAAAGCATGATTGCAATCTACCGTGACAGTTCGTCTCACACACATAAACCTGCTCTACGATCAAATAGGTTGATGACAACATTTAATTGAATGGACTGCACTCCGCCATAACTACGGTGAAGGACACCGGTTCAAATCCTTTGTTTGGAGCCAATCGATAAATTGATGCAGGGCCTCTATGAGGACAGTGCCTGTTTTTGACGATTTTCACCGGGTTGTAGACACACGTCGCTTAATGTGCTATCTTCAGTAGATAGCACACACTGTTTAATATGCTATCTTCAGTAGATAGCACAAACCGCTGCATGTGTCATATTCCGTAGAAAGCCCAATCCGCTTAATGTGCTATCTTCAGTAGACAACACACATAGCTTAATGTGCTATCCTCGGTAGATAACACACACCGCGTAATGTGCTATCTTTAGTAGATAACACACACCGCTTAATGTGCTATCTTCAGTAGATAGCACATACCGCTTAATGTGCTATCTTCAGTAGATAGCACACACCGCTTAATGTGCTATCCTCAGTAGATAACACACGTCGCTTAATGTGCTATCTTTAGTAGATAGCACACACTGCTTAATATGCCATCTTCAGTAGATAGCACAAACCCCTGTATGTGTTATTTTCAGTAGATAGCACACACCGCTTAATGTGCTATCTTCAATAGAAAGCACACACCGCTTAATGTACTATCGTCAGTAGATAGCACACCGCTTAATGTGCTATATTTAGTAGATAGCACACACCACGTATTGTGCTATTTTCAGAAGATAGCACACACCGCTTAATGTGCTATTTTCAGTAGATAACACACACCGCTTAATATGCTATCTTCAGTAGATATCACACACCGGTTAATGAGCTATCTTCAGTAGATAACATACACCGCTTAATGTGCTATCTTCAGTAGATAACACACACCGCTTAATGTGCTATCTTTAGTAGATAGCACACACCGCTTATTATGCTATCTTTAGTAGATAGCACACACCGCTTAATGTGATATCTTCAATAGATACCACACACCGCTTAATGTGCTATCTTCAGTAGATAGCACGCATCGCTTAATGTGCTATCTTCAGTAGATAGCACACATCCCTTAATGTGATATCTTCACTAGATAACACACACCGCTTAATTAAAGGCCCATTCAGTGATTTGCTCATCCGGACGATCGTAAAACGCCACTGGATGTGCTAACATAGCCTGCTAGTAGTTCATTCGAAAGCCGTGTATGAAAGACAAAATAAGACATTTTGCATGAATCTATTTCAATGGGGCTTCAACTTTGTCAATAATGCTGTTTCCTTATTTTTTGCCCAAATTTTTCATTTCAAAAATACCAAATGGCAATTTTAACGACTTATCCTTCACGGATTTATACACAATTTTAATTTTTTTTATACTTTCGCTGGAATCACTGAATGGGACTTGAATGTGTTATATTTAGTAGATAGCACACACCGTTTAATATGCAGTCTTTAAATCATGATCTTTCGATATAGACGCCACCAGAAATTGTCAAATGTAGCGACTTATGACCAAAGTAAAATGGTGGCGCTATGTCACACTTGAACCAATGCCTGGTCAAGGCGAAGGAGCATTGCGATTTGAATGACTTGAGCCAGGCCTGCCTGACTTGAGCATAGGTAAGTGGTGTGCGCCTGAGACGAATATACCACTCAGGTGTGCGCAACGAATTTATTTAATTCAGGAATTTTCTTTTGTTGGCTGAATGAGATTATTTTGAAAATTTGAAACGCGCATAAATCACAAAACAAACAAGTATGTTAATAAATGATATTAATAAATGATCCAAGCCGTTGGGATTTGACAATGAACCCCACGAATTCCACTAACCCCACTATTCGGTAGCGGGTCAGAGGGATGATTTAGCGTTTGGAAACGTTGTCCGGTATCGTATGTAGGTCTTTGTCTTGATTGTGTGCCAAAGATTGACTCTTCTTTCTTGACTCATAATTTTGCTAATAACAGTCAGAAATACGCTATTTAATAATTCCAAGATTAACTGAATTTTGACGTCGTCATTGGTTTTACGCATCTTGGATCGGGATAAAATAATTGCGCCCAACGTGCAGGCAGTGTTGCCGTCATATTGTCTGTCTGGTTTACGCCGTAGTCGCATTGGTACACGCGGGGGGAATTTTCAGTATATTATGACCGTAACATATCGTGCATTAGTCATACAAAAAATTCAAATAAACAGTACTTACAATGAGGTTCATTGTCGAACCTCAACGGATTTATACTGATAAAATAGTGCTTGATAATGCACTTTTGGAATTATTTGAGACATTTTTGTGTTAACGTGTAAAACCAATGACGACGTCAAAATTCAGTCAATCTTGGCCGCCCCCCCTGTCCTTTTACAAAAATATACAAAATGGCGCCACCAAACCTGAACTCCCGCTCTCCTTCAAACGATTTGCATAAATTACCCCATCATCTCGTAGAATGTCCAATCCACCGGTTATTATCAGAGTATGCGGATGATGAGGAGAAATATTTTCCTCCATAAATGGTGAAAAATTTGGGTTTAAGAAATATGGTGCAAGTTTTTCTACCGTAGGCCCTACTATCATCTTCACCATGCTCTGTCCATTCATGTTCGTATTTGAGTTGGTATGTCCCCGGGTATGTCAGTTCTGAAGACATCTGGCAAAAGATCATGACAGTTTGCTGATAGCGTTCTGATCGTCGAAATTCTTCAGGAAGATGTTTCCCTTGTAAAACAGCTGTTACATAATCACCACCATCCAATCCCATGTACCAAACCCAAAACTTCGCCAAAAATAACTTAGTTAAAAGTGCTGAAAATAGGACATTGTTAGTGTTGTAAGATGGTAGATTTACGGTCCAATCCCTGCAGTAAGGCATCATCATCAAAATGAGCATCTTAGTTTAGAATGAATAGGGATAATTATAATTTTGACTCCTGTTTGACCTTAATTTTCATTATCTTCATCAATATAGGCTACAGTGTTATTGAAAAACAGTAACACTTTGATGTTTTGCAATAGTTCATTCTTTTCATATACTTTGAAAACTTGCCTGATTTATTTATTTTACAAAAGTGCTGCTGTTTCAGCCCTCTTTTAAACACAAGTCAAGAACCACAGAACCTACAAAACTATATATGTGATATTTGAATTCTTCTACATACTTGCTATGAAATAATCAATGCAATTATTGCCAAAGCTCACTACCATTCGCAAGATGCTCTGAACTACCAAATCGCAACAGTTAGTTGCTACATGTATCCTTAATATTTCCTTAAATGAAACAAGGTACTGTACTATAATTAGCATTATATAATATCACTGATATGCTGTAAGTTAAAATGTAGATATGACCAGGAAACCGTGACACGCGTTTCCAATAGGTCAAGATAAGTCATGGGTCCCCAGACCATGAAGGTTTTAAGAGGTTGGGCAGTATTGCAAGACTTCCATGGATTTTTATATTGATTTTGGGATCAAGACTAGGCAACCACCTCTGCACATTTTTTGTGTGACCTGATGGCACATACCAAATTGCATTCTGAATACGAGGAATGTCCTTCTCATATCAAATGATTTTGATTTTTTGAAATTCGCGATGTAGTAATTGGTGGATGTTACAATCTAAGTGCGGATAGGTCTGCGCCTGAGTTTCGGCTGCAACTGGCCTAGATAATGCGATCTGATTGTGATGATTCACCATGGCAGCGGAATTACAGCGCTTTGAACATGTTGAATCCTTCAAGATCTAGATGGAAAAAGGCGCTATATAAATCCGAAATTTATTTATTTATTTTTATTTAATAAAAATTTTAGGGCAAATCATTAAAAATTTACATTTAAGAGTCCGCGAAATAAACTATATAAATCTAATGATAATGTACTATGTAGCTGGGAGGAAAATCCAACCATCATTTTGACCTTTCGTATCGAAGATACACAGGAAGTTTCGTCTTTTGGGACTGAACTTCATATCTTCAATAACAGTTGGTCAAAGCTCAGGTCACTGAAATTCATTTAAATTTAAGAGCGAAAGTTCAGGCCCAAAACAAGGACAATAAAGGTTTGTCTTTGCCTATAATATATATTGATTTTGACAAACATAATACCTATATATGGTTCCCATGACAACTGCTCCATGAATGTAGACAATAAGGAGTGGTATCCGACTCCGGATAAGGTCTGTAAATCCTCACTGGTACGCCATCAAAATTGTCATCAGCTGTCCTCACATCATCACCAACCGCCAGGTCGTCGTTATCATCCGTTGCAGAGCCACAAAAATCTAACTGCAGGGTGTCGCAAAAATGTGTCACCAAACTTGAGATTGACTTGACGACGTAAACTATTGAATGAGTTATTGGACTTGCATCGCAAATATAGAGTAGACCCGTCATACTCTCGAAAAACCCACGAGTGACGTTGGGCGTTTAGCTGATGTGCGAAACCAATGTGTTCGCATAGTTTTGCCTGAAACAAGAAAATATGTACAAATTTTGCTACTTAAATTTAAATAATGTACTTTGTGCCTGAAAATATTTTAACATTATAGAGTACATGAAAATTATTCAGTTAAAATGTATTTTCTCTCAGTACTTTGAAAAAATATATATTGTAAAATGAAACAGATCAGAGTGGAAACAAATCAACAAATTTAGTTCTAAAGGATTTAAGCACAAACTTATAATTATGCAGTGCCATACAGGTCAAAATTCACATTAATAAATGCACCATCTTCATGTTTACTGTATAATACCATGCATTTCAGACAGTGCAAACTTATTTATCTGAGTGAATTGCTTTTGGTAAACGAACAATTTGCTTCAGTACAAAAATCGGAGCAACTTTAGTTTTGACCTCTGTACAAACTGCACAATTCAAAAAGAGACAAGACTATCTTGATGTAATATTTTCAGGACACATTATAAAAAAAATACATCGTATTAATATTATTGTTGGACATTGGCATAAATCAATCCTAACATCTTCAGAGATCGATGGTATTATTTTTGGCATAAGTCAATCGTTACATCTTAGTAGGGTCAATGGTATTTGAACCAGAAAGAACTTTTCTGACAGGTTTTTCAGCTGAGGTTTCCTATTTCATCCCAACCTTGCATTTTCATTATTTTTCCATGCTATTTTTTATGGGTTGTGTGCCGGTCGGGATTTGTGTTTATTAATTTTATTTTCTTGTTTCATTGCAATAGTGGTAAACCGTTCTTTCTTTCATTACAATAAGCCTAATTTTTGTCATAATTTTTGTAAAGCTTTGATATTCGTTTCACTTGCATTTTTAAATGCAGGTACTCTGATTATAATTAATCAAGTGGATTCTCTCATCTTAATCACATTAAAAGCTTTATAGATGCTCTCTTAAACATTATAAAGTTGGTGATAAAGAATGATAAACCATTTTTTTTGTCTTTCAATAAAAATGCATGGGAAAAGAATTAGCGACGACCTCGAAAGAAATGAACCAATTAGTTATCAGAAGTCAACCAACATAGAACATACCTATTTTGGAAATAATATGCTTATAAAGTTATGCGTTCAGCAAGTTTCAGTAATGAGCTAACAACTAACTTTTTCCAGCCCCATCACATTAAAACATCGGCCTTGGAAATGCCCCATTAAAGGTATACGATGTATTGTTGGTCGAAGCAGCAGAAAAAAAAGTAGTTCACAGCATCTTGCGAATGGTAGTGAGCTTTAGCAAAATTGCATTGCTCAATGAATAGCGAGCGTGTAGAAGAATTCAAATGTCACAGATATACTTTTGTAGGTCCTGTGGTTCTTGAGTTATGCTGTAAATAGGGCTTAAACAACAACACTTTTGTAAAACGTACATAACTCATTAACAACAATAAATTAAGCAAGTTTTCAAAGTATATGATTTGTAGAATGAACTTTTGCAAAACACCAAAGTGTTATTTTTCAATAATATATTGATTCAGATAATGAAAAATCGATTTTTTTTGCTGCTTCGACCAACAATACCTCGTATACCCTTAAATAGTGTTGAAATCGGCACAATTCAGAGGTACACCTTTTGCTATGAAATTAATTTTCTCGGTCAAATATATAAGCAATATTTTTCTCCTCAATGTCAGTTATCCAAGTGGTGGAAATATGCCTAATTTGCATAAATCCAAAATGGCTGCCAATTCTCACGTATCACAATACGATGCATGTGCCTCCAGTGGTCGCTGGGTCGAGGCCAAAATACGCAGTGCATCATGGGAAAATGAGTCGACATCCAAAGCCCGCGTATATAATACGAATACAACTGATATAGGAACATGCATCATTGTGGGTTTAAATGTCATTATAATGATGTTACATGCGAATGCACACTAAAACAACAATTTACAACTATATAGTTGATCCATTTTCTATCTATTGATCACAGGGAATCCTTCGTGGAGCTGTTTTCAACATATTTATTATCACACTCGCGTGAAAATTCAATAGTAGCTAGAACGGCGATGTCGACTCTGGAGTCGAATATTTGACTGCCAAAAGCAACCGCTGGCGGTGCATCGTATTGTGAAACTCGAGAATTAACAGATTTTCACCTTATTTTGAATTTAGCACTCATCTTATATAACTTTTCGGGTACTTTAAATGCCTAAAATTTTCTTCGGAATGGGGGGGGGGGGTGGTCTCAAATATATGTCGGTGACCGGAGTCAATTGTTTTATGACCCTCCTATTGCGGGCTAATTTTTTACGACCCCCTTATCTTTGGTCGAAATTTTTTTATGACCCCCACCCTTCCGCCTACAGTCACAAACTCAAGACAAATTATTCATTGCCGGAACAAAGGCGCATGGCGCACCCAACTTTAGAGCGAAGAAAGTGCGCGGTGTGTGTTCAAATTTTGATTGTAATTGTAAAAGGCGAAACATTTTGCATCTAACGAAAGATTGTGCGCATATTTTGATTGTCATATTAAAGAATGCACGTGGAGCGCGCGAAAATATTGAGTCACCAGGCCCTTAATAATTCTATAACCCTCCTATTTTGGTTGGTAAAAAATTACAACCCCCCCCCCCACTATTTTGGGTCTAAAAATTCTATGACCCCCTGTATATTTGGGACCCTCTCCCTTCCGAAGAAAATGATAGCCCCTTAGAGAAAAAGGTCTCGCTATATATTATATAGGCCTACAGCGAGGTTGGTAGACCTACCAGGACAGATAACGGCTTGGTAGATGCATCGTGGCTAGATCGTCTCGGCGAGTTCCTAAGTTTGGTAGGTTGGTCCACCGGCTCTCGAAGAGTTGGAATTGGTATGGGAGCTAATATAAAGCTCACCATAGAACCAGAGGTTCGACCGAGGTTTTATTTAGGCTTTCAGACTCAGCCAATCACGCAGTTATCACACAAACAACAAGACAATCAAAACCACAATTTGCTATAATTTACTTGATTCATTTCTTACTACATCTTCATTCCGCCAACTAATCTAACAGGCGAACTGGGAGTAGCAAACTCCTTTATCAAAGTTAAAATATAGCGAATGTTAGTCGCTCTAGCCTAGCATGTCATACTGCAGTTACTGTCCGTTTTCCTATACACAATACACAGTGCTCTCACCATTGACGCGTGACCTTTCCAAATGATGTACGTTGTAAGAATGGGCACTTGCCTAGTTAACATCACTGTGTGAAAAATAACCAGCAAATATTTTAGCTATTCTCCAAACTTCTAGCAAATATATTTCTCTAACATGACCTAAAATTACAGCTAGGTTAGATGTTCAGAAATAGTCGCACTTTTGTAAAATATGAGTGAGGGCAAGGCATAGCTAGCCAACTCCCCGTGTTAATTGAATGGAGATTTGACCGAAAATATTGGTATCGGACCGCTCACTTCTGAAGGATGCCACAAAAAAACGGTACAAGCTACATTTTAACTATTCTAAATAGGTTCTAGAAAATATAGTTTTGTAACATGTCCTAAATTTTTAGCTAATTTAGATGTTTGGAGAGGGTCGCACTTTTGTGTTTTAGGAAGGATATGTAAACGACAGATAACACCAAAAATATGGAAGAAATTATTTCCAAACCGTGTTAAGTCAACAATCATTATGTTGCTCATTTTCAAGAATGCTGGTTTACAAAAAGCACGCCATTGTCTCATTTCGTGAACAAAACCACACATACCATTGTTTCCTTTCTTTTCCTTTATACTCGGTTACCCAACTGAAGCTATGAATACCAGCTTTATTGCGATATCGCACATGAAAACAGACACTTGTGCACAACCAGAGAAGATCCGATTTAATCAGTTGAGCTGTTTCAATGAGTGTTATCTTGGTTTAATAGCTTTTAATGGGGTTAAGTCCTGCAAAGGTCGAGATGAATTCTACTGTAGACATGACTGCATCATGTTGTTTCCGAATCTTCAGAAGAATACACACGGAGAAATTGGAGAGAGATGTTTACGCCCTGGGTGATGCTAACAGACTACAATTGAATCATGACCATGGGCGTCAATCCGGGTGTGGGGGTGTGGGCAGGGTGTTCGTGTGGGCAAAATGATCCATTTTTTGTTCTTTTCACTTTTCAGCCACTTTTTGACAATTCAGGCCGATTGTTTCCCCACATTTCAAGCCGGATCGGCGCTAATGATCAAGGCTCGCGTGTACCTCAAGAACTACATGACTCGGGGTGAATAACACTATAGGCTTATAATTTGGATTAAATAATAAATGAAAATAGGAGGACGCGGGATATAAAATATATCACCACAACAGTAGTATCAAAATAATCTTAATGCGCTATCGTCAGAAGATGTGCTATCTTCAGTAGATATAGCTAGCACACACATCTTAATACTTAATATAAAGCTATCGTCAGCAGATCGCACACATTTAATGTGCTTTCTTCAGTAGATAGCAAACATATCTTATAACTTGCTATAGTCAGTACAGATATAGCACACAAAATGATCGAATGTGCTTTCTTCAGTTTAACGCATACCTCTTTATTGTAATGTATAATTACAAAGCTATCGTCAGTAGATCGCATACATTTAATGTGCTATCTCCAGTAGATAGCAAACATATATCTTATAACTTGCTATATAGTAGCACACAATCGAATGTGATTTCTTCAGTATAACGCATACCTCTTTATTGTCAGCGATTGTAATGTATAATTACAGAGCTATCGTCAGTAGATCGCACACATTTAATGTGCTGTTTTCAGTATAGACATGGTAGATAGCAAACATATCTTACATAACTTGCTATAGTCAGTACAGATATAGCATATTATATAACACCTAAGTAGATCCTTGCCATTTGATTGGTTGATTGTTGGTCACATGTCATTCAATAAATAAACTATTTTACGGCCTACGTCACTACCGTGGAGTTTGGTTATATGCGCCGTGCATTTTCGTTATATGCACCTTGCATTTTTGTTATATTCCATACGTTCTATTGCATGGCTAGAGAATTGCATGTTTTTTCAGTCCGATCGGCCATACCGGGTTACGGGAGATTTTTAAAACAACACACTTATTTTGTGGCAATTCTGGATGATGAATAACCGTTAAGAAATATAATCCACATCTACAAATAAAGCTGCGAATATGCCTATTCTGATTTTTTTTTCTTTGGGAAAGTAGAAAACAAAGTGAAAAGGTAAGCTTACAATACGCATTGGTTAGGCCCTGCATGCCTGTGGCTAGGTAAGCTTAAATATCATTTTACCGCATAGGAAAAGCCTGATATTAATAATAATAGGCCCTTATTATAATACTTTTGAACATGTTGAATGGCTTATTTTTTGGTGATACAAGAATATATTGCTAAAAAAGGGCCTACTTGTCTATACGATTCGTATGATTTTTTTAAAACTCGTCTCGTGCAAGGCCATTACAATCAACCAATCAAATGACAAAGATCTACTTAGATGTTATATAAAACAAATAATGAATGTTTTTTCATTCGTGCAATGGAAAGAATATTTTCATTCGTTGACAAATGCAATGTTCCATTCAACTCAGCTTCGCTTCGTTGAATGGAACATTCCATTTTTCAACTCATGAAAATATTCTTACCATTGCACTCATAAACATTCATTATTTGTATACAATCGAATGCGCTTTCTTCAGTATAACGCATACCTCTCTATTGTACTTGTACTATATAATCAAATATAATGAATCTTTTATGTCATCAAAAGATCAAAATCAATGTACATAATACTTGTTATTCGGTACTGGCTAAGGAAAGTTTCAAAATTAACAAATACAAATGTTTTTTTATAGTCACGAAGGCAAGATACGAGGGGCGGTCAACTTAGTTCTTAAGGTACCGTATGCTACTTTGTCACACGGTAATGAATTTGGTCTCATTTGAAAATGTATTCTTTCAAAACATTACAAGGACCGCCCCTTGTATTATGTGGTCCAAATCCGCCTCATGAATATATTCTATCGTTTGGTTCATGTAAATACGCTCTAACTAAATCAGTAGTGTCTTTCTGAATTTGATGACCTATTTCGACTTTAATCATACCATGCCAATATGCATTACAACCATGGAATCCATTTACAAAATGGCGCCACCAAACCTGAACTCCCGCTCTTCTCAAACGATTTGCATAAATTACCCCATCATCTCGTAGAATGTCCAATCCACCGGTTATTATCAGAGTATGCGGGTGATGAGGAGAAATATTTTCAACCATAAATGGTGAAAATTTTGGGTTTAAGAAATATGATGCAAGTTTTTCGACAGTACTATTATCTTGACCATGCTCTGTCCAATTGATGTTCTTATTGTTCGTAGTTGGTATATCAGTTCTGAAGACATCAGGCAAAAGATCATGACCGATGATTTTCTGGTAGCGATCTGATTGTCGAAATTCTTCAGGAAGATGCCTCCCTTGTAAAATAGCTGTTACATAATCATCACCATCCAATCCCATGTACCAAACCCAAAACTTCGCCAAAAATAACTTAGTTAAAAGTCCTGAAAATAGGCCATTGTTAGTGTTGTGAGATGGTAGATTTATGTCCAATCCCTGCAGTAAGGGCATCATCAAAATGAGCATCTTTAGTTCTGGGTTTCTAGAGTCATCCTGGTGTTCTTGAGCGATGGTTTGGGTGATTACCGCTGCTATAACTGCACCGGCACTGTCACCCTGTATAGATATGCTGTCGGGATCTATTTGATAATGATGGGCATTTCGTAGTACCCATCGTGTTACCGCCATACAATCATCAAGAGGCGCAGGAAAACCATGTTCAGGGGCCAATCGATACCTATATAACAATGAAAGAATTACACAAAATTGTCAATTAGCCAGTATACATACTTTTTCTCTTTCATTTTTGTCAAGGGGCACTCCCCGCACCGCTGACTATACGGCACTGTGTAAGGAGTGTGTATAAAAAGACTAGTCTAGATGCTGGAAGTCTAAGATTACAAAATATTAATTATTATTTCTCCTCGTTATTGATGAAGAATCTGTGTAACTAAGATAGTTGAAATTAAAACCACATGGATGCTGTAGTTGTACATTCATTATAAAAACTTCACAAAAGACAGCCCGAGTAGTTGAGTAGTCCTAATTCTTAAAATAATCGATTAAAAAACATTGAAATTGATACTAAGTTTTCGAACCGCTCAAATATTCACACAATCGTTAAAATCTGGAGTATTTGGATTTGTTTAGACAAATGAGGCCTGGCAAATTGCAGCTTACACAATTTACTTACGTACTTTGGTCGTTACTTTAACATGTTTAACCAGTTAGGACGCGGGACTACCAATTCTTTAGAAATGCATAGTCGCGCTAAAAGTCGATCGATACATGTTAAAATCAGCACAATTCAGAGATACACCTTTTGCTATGAAATTTATTTTCTCGGTCAAATATAAAGCAATATTTTTTTCTTCAGTAATGTCAGTTAAAGACATAGTGCTTGGATAAACATTTTTTTTTTTTATCCTGGTGTTAAAATTTAAGCATCATATTTTGTCTTTTAGTGTGATATTTTTGATTTTTATAGGCCTTTAGTTCGCCCGTGAGCTTTTTACGGAATTCATTTTTAGCGTCTCAAACTAATATAGTTTGCTAAAGAAAGATATTTCCCACCTCTGTAAAGCACATCGTGTGGGTCTATATATTATAGTTTTGTCAGAATTTCCGTTTTTATTTTTAATACCCTTTTTCCCTTCATGCTCCGAAAATGTCAAACTCAGTACTTTATCTCCAGAACAACCAGCAGAAATAATCGATATTTCAATTGTCGTCAACCAGGTCCCTTTTCCATTGAAAACCAGGATTGCCTGACCAGCGATTTGGTAGCCCAAATCCCCAATTCTGGTAAATGAGGTGAATTTTGGAAATTTGCTCCCGTGATAGCATTCAATTTCAATTTATAGGGGCTATGGATTCCATGATTATGAAAACCATTTTGTCTGTTTGTTTGTTTGTTTGTTTATTTACCTAGGATGAGGTCCTTGGGAAAATCCACTGTCCAAACCTAGAAAAATTCGCGTGCTATTAGAGGGGATTTTAATTTTCTGTCCCTCCTATCTCCAGGTGAATTTTGAATGACCCCCCGCCCCCCATCGCGGGTTGGCATTTTCATTACACCCTTCAGACTTGCGTTCGGGTTTGTGTAGGCCTATTTGTCATAAGTTAGCGCTATAGGACCTACTTTCTAAGCTATAGCTATAGCCGTGCTATATAAATATTATAAGGTACCGGTATGTAATATTATGTAGGCCTATGGGGGTGGGGTGGGTACTCAACACATTTTAACCATGACTTACAATGCAAGGCTCATTGTTGCCATAAACGATTTTTCCTTTAGGTCATTATAATAGGTTGTTATAAACTTCCATGTTTAACCTTGTATTGTTTTGGCTGCTTCATTATGACTTTCGGTGGGTTTAAGCAATTTCAAACAAACACAAACAAAAGGCACTATACCCAGTCACCTTCATGACAATTGAAACACTAGGTAATTTCTTTGCTATATTGAAGTTCTGGCAACACTGTATCCAGGCCGGGCACCCAGAGATATCGATCAGCTGGTAGTAAAAAATTATGGAATCAAAACGGAAATTCTGACAAAACTATGATATATCGCTCGCGGTGATGTGCGTTAGAAAGTTGGGAAAAATCCTTCTTTAGCGAACTATATTACTTTGAAAAGCTAAAAGATTGATCCAAAAAAAGGCTCGCGGGCAGAGTTGAAGCCTATCAAAATCGAAAATCTTACACTAAATGACTGAATTTCACGACTAAGTTTAACACTAAGATTTGAAAAAAATACAGTATCAAGCATTACAGTTTTTCCTGACATTTACTGAAAAAATGAAAATTATTGCTTTTCATTTGGCCGAGAAAAAAATTTTACACTGAAAAGGTGTAACTCAAAATTTTGTTCATTTGAATACCAAATTCGATCGTTTGTATTGCCTTATTAAATGACTGAGTGAGCTAAGTTGCAGAACAATAACAATCGGTAGTCCCGCGTCCTAACTGTAACATGCAGTTCTATATATTAGGACATAAAATCGAACATTGTTCTATAGGTTGACCTACAAACACATTATTTTGGCTGATTATATTTTTAGGTGCAAGTTGGGACATTGTATAAACATTATGATTACAATAATGCCAAAAAAAATCAGGTTTGAAAAAAATTAACCAATTTCATATAAAGATCGTACGTGGCTTTAATCAATCGTGTTAAGAATTACGATCTCTCAAAGTGTGATTTTTTTTTTCAATGTTTATTGGTTTTCGCTATTTGTCATTTGTATAAAGCAGACTAAGGCAATACTTACTCTACATACACGATGGTTGCATTCATGTTGGCAGCATACATTCGAATCAATTCATCCCAAACATCTGAAATATAAAGTGTTTCAAATTATAAGTCCTAGTATTACGTTTGTAAACAACTTAGTAGCACTAATAGGTGTGCTATAATTATGAGCACCGGGAGGGTAAAATTTGAACGGCGCGCCAAAATTGCTGGTCCCCTTCTCGGCGTGTCAAAAATTGCCAAAAAAACCACATGCCTCCCCAGGCCCGTAACCAGGGGGAGGGGTGCGGGGGGTGCGACGCACCCCCCCCCCCCCAAATGCCAAAGTCAACAAAAGTCCCCTTTTTTGACCCAAAAAGTCCCATTTGCGAGCGTAGCGACCGAAAAAATAGAGGGCCCTTGTACACTTTTGGTTAGATTCGACCATTTGTTTGATGAACTTTACATAGTCGTGTTTACACATCCGTATCTGAAAATGTTTACACACGTAATGTATAACGCCATATTATATCATGATATTATATATCGTGCTTTTGATAACATGTCATAGGCGAAACAATCAGTTGATAAATGCTGAAATTAAGTGCGAAATAGGGAGTAACAAAGATTACATTTGATATTTTCTTTCATTTTTTGTCAGGCTGCCCTACTGGCTACGCTACTGAATAATAGGCCTACCTACGGTTCCCATGACAACTGCTCCATGAATGTAGACAATAGCTGGTTTAGGAGTGGTATCTGACTCCGGATAAGGTCTGTAAATCCTCACTGGTACGCCATCAAAATTGTCATCAACTGTCCTCACATCATCACCAACCGCCAGGTCGTCGTTATCATCCGTTGCAGAGCGACAAAAATCTAACCGCAGTGTGTCACAAATATGTATCACCAAACTTGACACTGACTTGACAACGTAAACTATTGAATCAGTTATTGGATTTGCATCGAAAATACAGAGTAGACCCGTCATAGTCGCGAAGAACCCACGAGTGACGTTGAGTTGATGTGCGAAACCAATGTCTTCACAAAGTTTTGCCTGAAACAAGAAAATATTGCACAAATCGTGATACTTAACTTTAAATAAACTTGCTTATACGTACTTTCTCCCCGAAAATATTTTAATAACAATATAATAATACGCCGCATTTAGAGTTCATGAAAATTATTTGGTTAAAATGCATTTTCCCTTGGAACTTCGACAACAATTATATGCTTTTGAAATTTTATATTTAAAACTTTGGTATTCTCTTTAATCAACATGCTCAATGTACCTATGCTATTTTCTCTGCGCTGCATCATTGAATGAGAACTTACTAAAGTATGCACAAAAAGTAACGCAGCTGTTATAAATACGCATATAACTTCAGAACTAATAATAATATTGTTTTCACAATTTTTCAACATAAAAAGAAGGATGATTTATTTACGCCCATTTTGATACTCAATTTGTCCAATTTTGTTCAATATTAACAATACAGCAGTATTTTGAAAGAAAAATACCGTTTTCCATGAATAAAGTAAATCAATATCAAAACTATAATTATAGAATATTCTAAATACGTATACATACGAACATACGAAAGGAAAAGAGAAAGTGCGCCTTATAGAGCGAGTGAGAGAGAGAGGGACAAAGAGATGGGAGGGGGATATACTATATAAAGTCTGTACAAAAAGTAACGCAGCTGTTATAAATACGCCTATAGCCTCAGAATTAATAATTTAAAAGTTGTAGTTTACAGCGATCAATGGTTATTATGCCAGCACTCAAGCACGTAAAGCCCGCCAATAGAGAGATTGCGATTTCCAAACGTACGTATCGAACGTACGTGGAATTTATTCAAAACCACTGTGACGGGATTTTGAATAGATTCTACGTACGTACGTTCGATGCTACGTTTGCAAATCGCAATCTCTATTATCTTCGCGCTTACTTCAAATCAATACAAATAGCTGCAACTTTTAAATTCGGGTATTTTAATAATTATAGCTTTTAATGAAATAGGGCTCCTTTTTTCTTGTCCATTACACCCGGTGCTCAAAATTTCACAAACAGACCAACAAAGTTTTTTAAAATCCAAAACAGTGCTTAGTAGAGGGGTCCCCTTGAAAATTTCAGAGAAGGTCAGTGACTAGGGTTGGTATTTCACTGTATAGCTATAGGGGTTGTGGCGCCCAGAGGAAAGAATACACAATACCAGTGGTGCGGGCGCGCAAATATGTGCATACAAATTTGGTATAGCCTAATTAAGTTGAATTTTGGTCTTTCAAATGACAATTTATGTACAATGCGAGCGAAGCGCGCGAAAATTTTGTGTTGAAGGGGGCACTCAAATGAAGAATATAATTCTATGCATGGTGGGTAAAGGTTTCCACTTCTTTCCTGTAACAAAGTATTATCGTGTCGAAAGGGTATCCGGTCTGCTATAATGGGTCCCCCCTTAGCCCGGGTGCCCCGGCGCGGCCCCCATCCATAGGAGTTACGCCACTGGTTTGTTGGTTGTTCGTTTTAGTGCACTTACCGTTTCAATCACCAGTCGGCACATCTGGTCAATCACCGAAGCCTTAAAACGCTGAGGCATATCATCGGGTTTTTTCATCGATTCCGTGTAAATATGTCCAAATATGATCAGGAAACCAACGAAATAACATATTAATAAAGTCCTGGAAATATGGTTCTTACTGCCCGAGACGCTTTCATGTTTAATTAACGAAGTTTGAATGTCAGAAACACCTGATTCTGCCATTTCTAACTACTTCTGTATCTTCTTTAGGCAAATCAGAATTCCCCACTAGCTTATATATCTGGTCGAGAATGAGGGAGAAGCTTATCACTAGATAATCAACTTATCAACAGATCGATCGATCATAGATCAGGGGTGGCGCAATGGCATTTTGATGAGGGGGGGGTACGTGATTCAAATATCAAAATAGGTATATGCGACGCGAGCGAGACGCATAGGAGTGTCTGGAAATTTGGACAAAATGAAGCCATTTGATGCACCATTTTCACCCTTTTATTTGTTATTTATTTTTTATATAACTCATACAAAGATTCTTATCATTTGATTGGTCAATTACTATTGAATATTTTTGCTATTTATATCTATCTATACTAATAAAATAATAAGCGGGCTGTATCTGTCTATCTGTCTGTCTGTCTATCTGTCTGTCCGGCTATGCGTTCCGCCGCGCTTTGACGCATCGAGCCGAAATTTTGGATATGGGTAGGTGACGGGAAAAGCATGTTGACTGGGTGGTTTTCGAAGGGCCCCTCGAGGTCAAAGGTCATCTAGGGGCAAAATACCCCAACTGGATAGCAAAAGCAGCAGCAAGTGGATACAAAGATGTGTAATGGGCAACTATGGACAAGTTTCATTCAGCTTTTGGCTGTCTGCCCAATTTGAAATGCACTGTAATGTCTACCCAGAATGCATTGCTGCAAAGCTACAGGTGCACTAGTACTAATAATAAAATAATAAGCTGTGTGTGTCTGTCTGTCTGTCCGGCAATGCGTTTCGCCGCGCTTCGACGCATCGCTCCGATATTTCGGATATAGATAGGTATCGGGCATTCCACGTTTATGGGGTGGTTTGAAAGGTCATCGGAGGTCAAGGTCAAAGGTCAAAATTTCAACTTTGTCCGATCTAGCCTGAGTCTAGTCCGATCGGGCCCAAACTTGGTAGGTGGAATGCCCGAAATAAAATTGAGGTCAACCGAGGTCAAAGGTCATTACGGAGGGGGTCAAATTTCAAACTTTGTCCGATCGGGCTCAAACTTGGTGGGTGGAATCCTTGATACGAGGGGAATATATGACCGAAATAAAATCGAGGTCAACCGAGGTCAAAGGTCATTACGGAGGGGTCAAATTTCAAACTTTGTCCGATCGGGCTCAAACTTGGTGGGTGGAATCCTTGATGCGAGGGGAATATACGCCTGAAATGAAATTGAGGTCAACGGAGGTCAAAGGTCATTATGGAGGGGTTGAATTTCAAACTTTGTCCAATCGGGCTCAAACTTGGTGGGTGGAATCCTTGCTACGAGGGGAATATATGCGCAAAATACCATTGAGGTCAACCGAGGTCAAAGGTCATTACGGAGGGGGTCAAATTTCAAACTTTGTCCAATCGGGCACTGACTTGGTGGGTGGAATCCTTGATAGGCCTACGAGGGCTTAAACATGGTAGGCCTATAACAAAGTCTCAATATGACAGGAACAGGAAGATTTCACTACTCCCTGTGAGGACTGCAATGTCTTCCCAGCATTCATAGCTGAAAATGATTTCTAAATTTCAAACGGATGTATCAAATGAAACTGAGGTCATCAAAGGTCAAAGGGGATCAAGCCAAGGTCATCTAGGGTCAGAGGTCATATGGGGTCATTGGGGGTCAAACAGCATCACTACCTGATGCTGGTGGTGCTCTCACGTACTACAGTGCCCTCACAGCTGCAGGTACTCTAGTTATACAAATATTACATGCCTATGAGTGTGATAGTAGGCCTATACAAATATTACATGCCTATGAGTGTGATAGTATACAAATATTACATGCCTATGAGTGTGATAGTATACAAATATTAACTGTCTATGAGTGTAATGGTCGAAATATAATCACGAAGTGAAAGATGGATTGTTCCATTCCACGAGCCGGGACGGCGAGTGGAATGTTACAATACATCTTTCACCGAGTGATTATATTTCGACCATTACACGAATTTAAGACAGTTAATATTTGTTTTATATCACTCATACATAAATTCTATTACTCAAAAATACTATTTAAGATAGGGAATACATTTTTTCATTAACATAATACTATGATTTGCCGTGACATAATTCACAATTTGCTGTCCACCCCATAACTAAATTGGCGAGTCTGAGAGTCAGCGCACGGCCTGGCGCAGGCGCACTACGGCGCAGTACTATGATGGTAAAAACTATCACACGGAGAGGGTGATGGTAAAAATGACAAATGGTAATCAGCCAATGAACTGTCTAGAATTTATGTATGAGTGATATAATATACAAAAGATATCATGAGGTCAAATTTTGACTTTTCTATTTCACGAGGCATAACCAATATAGCCCTTTTCCCATTGCACTGGCTATGGCTCGCTACCATGGCAACGCTGACAGACTCGGGCGTATATCGCGACTGGTGACCACCACGGCTCGACAATTATAAGTGTGGGTGTCGCTTCTAAAATAAATACATTTTATTTCGCTTTCCTGGTGATTGATAAAATTAAGTGGAAGATAAAGAATGTTAAATGAGTATTATATATAAAACAAATATTGAATGTTTTTATTCGTTCAATGGAAAGAATAGTTTCATTCGTTGAAATATGGACAGTTCCATTCAACTCGGCAAAGCCTCGTTGAATGGAACTGTCCATATTTCACCTCATGAAAATATTCTTACCATTATACTCATAAACACTCAATATTTGTAAAATTTTCCATCCGCATAGCCATATTTTGATTGATTTCATTCACGGGCCCGACTTTCGGGCCGCAGATTTTAGGCATGAACCTGCTCAATTATGTTCAATTTTAGGAGAACTAACAGGTTGCCATTTAAGAAAAAACACTTTTGACCAATTTTCACTATTATTGGTCATTTTTGGTTTCTACAAAATGTAGATAATTTTAAGGCAGACGTATTGCATTTTTGACTCCATATTCTTATTTTAGACAAAACTTCAGTTTAGAAAACGTTTTTTTCATTAATATCATGTTCATTACCTTCGACTTTGATATGGTATCTCCCATGTTGTAAGCATTGACATACTAGTATGTTGCAACCGAATTGAGTTCAAATCTTGAACTTTTTAACATACGAGATACAATTTCATATTTATCTTATACTGAAATAGATAGGTGGATATCGGTTATGTACATATTTTGTATAATCCACTGTTATTAAACTACATGGATATCTTGGGGCTCATGCACTCATAGAAATGACTTGTTCGCCTTGTTGGCGCAATTCAAAAGGAGTAAGTTTGGATACCTCAAAAATAGTGTAAAAGTTGCCAAAACAAAATTCATTTTAGTTATCCGAACTTAAAAAATGCTGAAAAAGCTCAAAAAGTTCCGTCAACTAATCAACTTTGTTGGCATTACTTAAAAAGTTGATGTAAGTCGTTGCGTCAACTTTTAAGTAATGCCAACTTCTGAATTCAAGTTCAGGGAACTTAGCAAAATAAACAAGGTTCAAAGAACCAATTAGTTGAGTTATTGTAACTCAACATGTAAGTTGATGTAACTCGTTCATATTAAGTTACTGGTACTTACTGTTTTGAGTTATTCCAATTTAGTACTTTGTTACTTAATTCACGTAATTGGATCATTTTCTGCACAATTAGCATGCAGTATTCAAATATTTATTTTTGTATACTATAGCACACCTCTAGAAAATTATGCTGACCTAGTTTTATTTTCTGAGTTGTAACAACTCAATAAAGTAAGTGCAAATGAGTGCGACCAACATAATGATATCGAGTCAGCGTTACTCAAAATTGTACTCGTTGGCATTACTCGGAAAGTTGACGCAACGACTTATATCAACTTACTGAGTAATGCCAACGAACAATTTCTATGAGTGTACGATGCGTGTACTATACGCTCGCCGATCGTAGCATCGCGCTCGACGTGTGTATGCCTACACATAAGCTGACCGTGGGAGACGCGAGCAGTCGATCGATGAACTCTGAATAAAACCGGGTCGACCCGGTTTTAATATAAAAAGTTAAATTTTACTGTTATTAAAGCACTTCAGGCTCAGTCTTTCACATGGTATTTTAGTACACCACTGGGTATTATAATTAGGTATGCAAAAAGTAGAAATCCGAGTAAAATTGAGGGCGTCGCCGTGATCACACATTATGGCTTTAACATAAGTACAAGATGATGAATTTCCATATGGAAATGCAAACTTCATGACATGAATAGCCTACTAGCCTAACCGGGGTGGGGTGGGGTGTGGAGGTTGGGGGGGCTCAGCCCTCAATAATTTTGGTGCGGGGCTGAAATACCTTTCAGCCCTCAATAATCCTAGGTGAATTTTAAAAAAAGGTGATAAAATAGAGGGAAAATGGGTGTTTGTGATCTATATTTTGCATAATTTGATGACTCTGAGGAGGGAAACGCCCATCGGGCACCCCCAGGATGACCCACCAAATTTGTTCAAGTTTCAGCCGTGTTGAAAATCTTCCTAAGCCAATGTATTAGATTCATGGTCTGTAACACAGACTGCAAACTTCATGACATGAAGTCCCTATGGATAGAAGGTACACATCAGTGCGAGAACCAATTAGAACAAGCGTTAGAAAAATACAAACCATGCATAATTTGATTGTATAGGCCTATATAATATGCAAGGGCCCGCACTATCGCTATCGTAGTGCACGTTAGTAACCATTGGTTACTGCTCCAAGCCTGGGCTCATACACCTGTTCCGAAATTTGATATGCAGTAGGCATGTTCATTTCGATCAGTGGTTCGTAACAAAGACCTAGCAACAGTCATATTATAACGTGTACTACGACAGCGAATAGGCCTCATAGTCATAGTGCAGTGTCGTCCACGGCATATTCACCGTGACCTTTCCAGCTAAACCCGCTTATTGAAGATTAAACCGATATATACAGTACTAAACCATTGTATAGTAATCTATTGTCCAATGCAAATTTATTACCACCTGATAATATTGATCCAATGAGCGACCGAATTGTCCGCTACGGACGACTAATCCTATCGATAATGACGCTATTGACATGTACGAGCGGAGCTCCACTGACCGAGTTCTGGGGTATTTTTCACTGGTTTGCAGCTGTTTGCTGTCATTTACTCATCAAGGCGGACCACCGTTATTATAAGGACTATGCCAATTATTTAAAGATTGACATGTAGAGAATAAGCCATAATTGATAATTGATTGTACCTATGACGGTTTTATGACACCAATCTTCCAAATACGACCAAAAAATGGCTGCCCGGTGAAGCAAAATGTGCATTGGAATAACACGGCGACTTTGGATAGATGGTAGGATTTCTTTTTAATAAAATGTATGTTCCCCGTTATTAAAGCTTGTACCGGGTTGAAGATTCAGATATTTGGAAAAGAATAAGTAATTGAAACATAGAGCAAGTACTAAAATCATAGCTTTTATACTTTTTGATATATGATGCTAACTAGTTCATCCCATATAGCTACAACACAGCGCTACCAGTAGGGTTCAATTGCCTATTGTGAGTGCCCCTGTGTTGTGTGCATACATGTAGTTAACAATAACTGCATGATGTATTGCTTAATTTTCCAACACTTTTAGTGACAATTTTGTTATAAAATTAGCAAAAATCATGGAATTTTGTTCTCTTGTATGAAATAGGTTAATAAATGCGTATCACTTGTATTGCTAGAGAAATTGTACAGAATAATGTACTTGTAGTGAGATATTGATGCGTCCAATGCATTCGCCATCGGAGCTCGTACATTAGACGCATCAACATCTCAGTAAGCGGGTATTATTCACCCAAAAAAATTGATACGCATATTAACCTAAAATGGATAGTAGGTAAATGATAATGGTCTGTAACACAGACTTCCTTCAACTTTTAATTTCAACATTCACATAACACTCACAGATAATTGTTGATATATAAGTGGTGGAGCGTCATAGGGGGCATAGGGGCTTTGAAATTTAGAAAATCCCATAGGAAATTGCCGAAATATAGCATGTCGTCGTCCCCCCCCCCGAATCAGGTCCATTGTCCCCCTAATCATGGTCGGTGCCGCCCCCGATAGGTTGACTCACGCTAAGCCACTTGGTTAGGTCTACAAACACAATCAAATTTTGTTTATGGAGTAAAATTAATCCCAATAATCATTTCATTTCACTGCATGATTGACCCTTGTACAAAACTATTCAACATCACATTCGACATCAGGTGAGTTTATTATCAATTACATAATGTAAATACTAGATATGGTCATGATGCAGGGGTGTCTATTCTTCCAGAAAAATTGAAATTATTCCCTCACCCTACCGCGCCGTGTCACATCCATCCCCAGATTCTTCCCCAACTGAGATCCCAAAAAATGGACCCAAAAGGGAAAATTTTAGGCTGGTTGCTATCTACATGTACTTTTCCTTATTTTCTTGTTACCTCCCTTCCCTGCCTGAATATAGGTGTGTTGTCAGACCCAGAAACTTCTTTATACAACTGTTAGGCTAAGTTGTGAGTTGTTATATTCTGTCTTCCCTAAAAACATCAAATTCTTTCCTAGATGGTACAGTCTGGACACTGAACCATTGCATCTAAGGACTAATGGTTCAAAGGGAAGACAGGCTGGCAAACACCTTTAGTTTCTTTATTATTTTCAGAGCTAGCTGTGATTTATTATTTACAGGGCTGTGAGAGTTCAGCTTTTTGTTTTGATTTTCAGCTTTTTTAGTACCAGTACCGTACACTACTTGCTCTGTAAAAAAGTATAGGATCTTCCCAATTTGCAGCTTTTTGCTAGGTGTTTTTAGCTTTTTGCTAACTGTTTTCAGTGTTTTTCACATGCCCCTGATTTATAAAGCCTTAGAATTAAAATTCTTCTGTAGCAGAGTTCGAAGATTGCCACTGAACTATTGCATCATGATGCAGTCATGTCTACAGTAGAATTCATCTCGACCTTTGCAGGACTTAACCCCATTAAAAGCTATTAAAGCTATTAAATCATTGAAACAGCTCAACTGATTAAATCGGATCTTCTCTGGCTGTGCACATGTGACTGTTTTCATGTGCGATATCGCAATAAAGTTTGTATTAAAGCTTCAGTTGGGTAACCGATTATAAAGGAAACGAAAGGAAACAATGGTATGTGTACCATTGTTCACGAAATGAGACAATGGCGTGCTTTTTGTAAACCAGCATTCTTGAAAATGAGCAACATAATGATTATTGACTTAACACGGTTTGGAAATAATTTCTTCATATTTTTGGTGTTATCTGTCGTTTACATATCCTTCCTAAAACACAAAAGTACGACCCTCTCCAAACACCTAAATTAGCTAAAAATTTAGGACATGTTACAAAACTATATTGTCTAGAATTTTAGAAGAGTACTTTTAATATTGGCCGGTTATTTTTCACACAGCGACGTTAACTAGGCAATGTACTATTACCTATAACATTAACTAAAACACCAAAGTACGAATATTTCCAAACATCTAAATTAGCTAAAATTTAGGACATGTTAAAAACTATATTTTCTAGAACTTTAGAAGAGTACTTTTAATATTGGCCGGTTATTTTCACACAGCGACGTTAACTAGTCATATCCCCATACTGTTAACGTAGGGCTATTTGTAAAGGTCACGCGTCAATGGGAAAGAGCACTGTGTATTGTGTATAGGAAAACGGACAGTAAGGGAACGTTCATAAATACTTTGGTAGGGGGGGCTGGAAAATTTTGATTTCGGTATGTCAAAACTTTTTTGACCCCCCCTCTGTCTGTATGTTAAACTTTTAGAACCCCCCTCTTTATGGACTGAAAACTTTTTGACCCCCCTTTGTATACACCCAAACTTTTACCCCCCCACACACACATAATGAAGGTATACTAGTACTTAATATAATCCGCACTTGTTTCCACTATAAGTAATGCTTTATTTTACTAGTATAGTGGATTAAACTTATACAGTTTGAACCTTGTTACAAATTCAAGCAAACAGATCCGCAATAAATTTCTCATTTATCAGTGTCACTCTTACAGGCCTTATGTCTATAATAGGCCTAAATTGTCAGGACATCATAAAATATGAATAAATTGCTTTCAAATAAGGTCTCAAAAGTTATTGCACGGATGTAGCCTATCAGGGGTGGATCCAGCTTTCTTGATGTGGTGTGGGGGCAAATAAAATTTTGGGGCACAGACGAAAAACAATAATGCAGTTGCTGTATACATATATACCGGAGCTTTAAAAAAATGCTTTACTGGATGTGCGCGCGTAGCGCGCAAACAATTTGTATTTTACTCTATTTACACCTACGATCGGGATGAAAAGGGCTTTATTGTGACAATGTGCGCGCGTAGCGCGCAAATTTTGTATTGAACTTTTTAGACCCCCCCTTTGTGGGTGTCAAAACTTTCTTGACCCCCCTTTGCCACGTTAAAAACTTTTTGACCCCCCCCTTTTGGAAGGTCAAAACTTTTTGACCCCCCTACAAATTTTCCAGCCCCCCCACCAAGGTATTTATGAACGTTCCCTAACTGCAGTATGTCTAGGCCTAGGGAAGGATAATCAAGGATTTGGATCTGAAGCTGAGGTTTAAAAGACAGGGTTGGACTCAACGCTCTGCAGGGTCTATTGTTCTATTGTTTCCGATTAGAGCGCTGACATATTGGAAAATGTTGCCAATCAATATTCATGAGAGTGTACATTCAACGTCCAGTTTGCGAAATTGGGTGAGTTGTGTTTGGTAGGTGTGAAATACATCTGACTGGGCGTTTTAATTACGTAACGAATAAAGGCATTGACATAGTCGAATGGCTGCCCAGTGCTGTTATGTGTTTAGTTATTATAATAGGCCTAATAATTATTATTAAATGTATTCATCATTCCTTTCTTTTCTCTTCTCTGTACTTATTCTTTCCTAGGCCTACATTTTATCACTCCCTCGCTCTCATTGTCCCCTCTCACCCTCCCTCTCTCATTCCCATCATTTTCCTTATAGGCCTATTTCTATTTATCTACTTGTCTTTATTATATCTTTTTATTTCTCCCTTCCTCCAGCCCTCTCTCATTCTCCATATCCCCTCCTCCTCTTTCCTCCCTCCCCCTCCCAAGACTTCTCACAGAGGTGAATCTGCCCTCCCAACACCCTCCCTCTTTGGGTACGCCACTATTTCTATACCAATCTTCTTAAAATTAAATTAAATGGAAATTTCTTAAAACAACCTTTATAGGCCTATACTTATACTTACATGTATACGTATAGCGATTACCATTATAGTGTAATATAGATATATGGACTGGACGTGGCAGCCTTCATACATTCTAATGTGTAATCGATCACCAAGAGCATTCAATTTATTTAAATGAAACACCTATCGTCAGGTGGGTGGTAAAGATGATTGCATCGACAGCTAAAGCCTCCTTATAGTCTTCAGACCCACACAAGCACACATTTGGGATACATCAGTACAATGGTACCACTTTACACATGACTGCCCTTACACATGACTGTAGTGTGGTCACTTATTGATACTCGCCTGTTGTGTAGAGCGTTAATATGATGCCGGATCAGTGACCAATTTAATGGCGGAACCCTTTATTCGAAACAATGGTACCACTTTTATGAATAGCCTGTCGCAACTTCTAATCGGCATCAAACGAACAAAAGATTATATAATCTATTGCGACTCTATTTCTATTAAAAGCTCTTTGGTTGGACTCGTGTTTATAAGTCACGGTGACTCGGGTTTGGTTAGTATGAAATAGGTTAATAAATGCGTATCACTTGTATTGCTAGAGAAATTGTACAGAATAATGTACTTGTAGTGAGATGTTGATGCGTCCAATGCATTCGCCATCGGGGCTCGTACATTAGACGCATCAACATCTCAGTAAGCGGGTATAGAGTGTATGCAATAAACCCAAGCGGAACGAGAGTTGCTAAGTAACCGCTACCCGAACCATAAACACATGCATGATCAGACAACAAGTGTTCAATTTCCCCATAGCTTCCCACGTTGTACACATGTCAGTCGAATTTGGCGGTGTTGGTTTGTTTGTCCTCCAAGTTATAGCATTGTTCACTTTGTGTTGAACATTGTACGTGGGCCTCACTGTAATAACTCAAAGATAACTGTGATCATCATTTCAAGAGGTCACCCTCCCGGTTAAGCTAAACAACCTATGTGGAGGAATTTTATGCATGAGCAATCACATCAATGACGTAGTAATGAATACCCTCTATTATTTCACCCCAAAAAGTGACGCATTTATTAACCTAAAATGGAGTAAATGATGATGGTCTGTAACACAGACTTCCGTCAACTTTTAATTTCAACATTCACATAACACTCACAGATAATTGTTGAGATAAGTGGTGTAGCGTCATAGGGGGGCATAGTGGCTTTTAAGGAAATTGCCGAAATATAGCATGTCGTCATCCCCCCCCCCTCCGAATCAGGCCCATTGTCCCCCTAAAGCAGTATTCAGACTTTTTATTGTACGTACAATATTGTATGCAACATATCTACGTTGTTTAATCTATTGCCATTCTATTTCCAGTAATGTTTAAGTTCTAACGAATGTTTGATGACGTAAAATCGATAATATATTTCCACTAGATATTACATGTAACATATTATCGATTTTTCGTCATCAAACATTCGTTAGAACTTAAACATTACTGGAAATAGAATGGCAATAGATAAAATAACGTAGATATGTTGCATACAATATTGTACGTAGGCCTACAATACTCGGAGTCTGAAGCTAGCTTAATCATGATCGGTGCCGCCCCAATAGGTTGACTCACGCTACGCCACTTGGTTAGGTCTACAAACACGATCAAATTTTGTTTATAGAGTAAAATTAATCATTTCATTTATTCTTTAGCAAGATTAAAGAAGGGGACAGCTATACGTGACTGCACTATGATTGACCCTTGTACAATTAACTATTCAACATTCGACATCAGGTGAGTTTATTATCAATTACATAATATAAATACTAGATATGGTCATGATGGCCGGATGTGATATGAAATTTGTATTTAACATTAGTCTGAGTCCCTTTATCAATTACATCTGAATAATTTACTAGATATGATCATATCGATATTTGTTTGTTTGTTTGTTTGTTTAAACGGTCGCTCCGAATGGAGACACGCTTGGGTCCTGGTGGGACCAGGCTCAAACAAAATGCTCAAGCCAGGCTAAAAAGCCTATATATGATATGAAATTTGTATTTAAGGTTAAATGCTCTTATACACTGGTTTGATTGAAATATATTTTTCATTTTTTAGCTAGGCGATATGAGTATGGATCATGTGAAATAAAAAAGTAATGAAAAAAAAAAATCATGAAAGTGTCCCTTTTCACCTATTTGTCTAATGTCTTAAAGTTGACTGTTTGTTAAGGGAAGGGGTATGAACGTTTGGACAGTATTTATTGTGGGACATTAGAGCACATCAGACATATCGAATTTTACATAATGAATAATTAAATGCTATAGCTTAAATGCTATATAATAATTGAAATCGGATACGTTTTATATTATTCGTATATGTTTATGTATATGAAGATGAGTAAATGTTTCTAGTCATTCTGAATACGAAGAATGTCATTCTGATATCAAATAATTTTGATTTTTGAAATTCGCAATGTAATACACATTTTATGGCAAATCATTAAAATTGATATTTTGATATTTAACAGTACTGTATGTAGGTGGGATGAAAAACCGACGATCAATTGAAAATTTTGACCTTTCGTATTGAAGATATGGATTTTTTCCCAAAACACCAAAAAAAATTAGGTCTTTTTGGGAAAAAAATCCATATCTTCAATATGAAAGGTCAAAATTTTCAATTGATCGTCGGCTTTTCCTCCCAGCTACATACACTTTAAGAATATATCATTAGATTTATAAAATTTACTTCGAGGACTGTTATATATCAACAATTTGAAAAATATCAAATTTTTATAATTTGTCATAAAATTTGTATTATATCGTGATTTTCAAAAATGAAAATTATTTGATATCAGAAAGACATGCTTCGTATTCAGAATGCAACTTCGATACGTCTGAGGTGCTCTCATGTTCCATAAAAAATACTGTCGAAACGCTCAAAACGCTCATTCCAGATCCCTTCTGGAATGAGCGTTTTGAGCGTTTCGACACTATTTTTTTTGGGACATGAGAGCACATCAGACATTTCTGATATCAAATAATTTTGATTTTTTTAAATTCACGATATAATAAAAAATTATGACAAATTATTAAAATTTGATATTTTTCACATTTTTGCTATATAACAGTCCTCGAAGTAAATTTTATAAATCTAATGACATATTCTTAAAGTGTATATAGTTGGGAGGAAAAGCCGACGATCAATTGAAAATTTTGACCTTTCATATTGAAGATATGGATTTTTTCCCCAAAAGACCTAATTTTTTTTGGTGTTTTGGGAAAAAAATCCATATCTTCAATACGAAAGGTCAAAATTTTCAATTGATCGTCGGCTTTTCATCCCACTTACATATATACTTTAAGTATAAATCATCAGATTTATAAAGTTTACTTCGAGTACTGTTAAATATCAAAAATATCAATTTTTAATCATTTGCCATAAAATGTGTATTACATGGCGAATTTCAAAAAATCAAAATTATTTGATATCAGAAGGACATTCTTCGTATTCAGAATGCAATTCGATATGTCTGATGTGCTCTAATGTCCCACAAGAAATACTGTCCAAACGTTCATACCCCAACCCTTAAGGACGCTTATTTTTAGCGATGCACGTAGTCTCCTTCACAACCGGTTTCTGTCGTTCCTGACACTCGTCGACAACCACATTGGAGTCACGTGGTAGCCGTGACCAGCAAGTTCTAAAAAAAAGACTGATAATTTGGGCCAAATTATTCTATGTTATAGTAGGGATAACCATCAAAATTTCATGTTGCCCCTATTGCTACAAAAGATTGTTTTCTGGATAGAACTCATCAATAGAAGTATTTTGGTGGTTAAATGGTCAAAATCGGTCATAAACTTTTCGAATTATGAATTTTCAAAGTTTCCCATTCTGACCGGTCGTTGGAACGAAATAAAATGACAAGGTCCAAAAATAGCAATTGGGAGCAAAATTGGCATAAGCATATATTTACATTTATATATTTCTTTATTTTAACATATATGCAAACATGAAACAAGCATATTGTTAAGTATTAAAGGGGTTTCTTATGAAATGGCACTTTACTAGTCAATGGCATACATTATTTTTTCAAACCGAGGCATTGAAATCATGCATTTAGAGAATATTTGCCAAAAATCATCCAAGATGGCCGATATGGCACAAAATCAAAATTGCACTAAGTCCAGGTGAACTTTTTTTTTTCACAACCCAAAAATTTCAATGTTATTGAGTTTAATATGACCAATTAGTAGGTGTATGCAAACAAAATCTTATGGTCATTGAAGGTCATTGACTCATTCACAACAATAGAGGTTATCCACTTCACTCATCATGCTCATGTGTGACTTCTAACAAAAGGTGCTGGTTCCGTAGTATTCCTCATTCAAAACAATTCAATGCATGACCTCGGAGTTACCTGCATGACTTTCGCGGGCTATTTTGAAACAGTTATGGTTGCACATTCAGGTACTTCTTTTGAAAGTTCTAAACAAGGTATAGCCAGCAGCAAGTTGTAGATGGTATAGGCCTAAATATAAGAAAACGTTTAGGGTTGAAATCAGGTGAAAAATACATCGAATGAGCACGAAACTTCACATTTATGTTCAGAAAGGTGTCTTCTTAACAGGATTCGAAAGGAGTATGGAAATTCCAAAGGGAAACCTGGTGATTTAATTTGTAACTCGAGATCTACTTGTTCATTTTTTTTCCTTTTTACAGAGGGTATGATAGAGGTATTACTGGCAAATCTGCCCAATTACAGCTCAGTAGGCCATGTTTTTCACCTGATCTTATTAATCTGAATATTTTGTGCCATTCTTGAGCAGTACTGAACTCAGCCACTGGCAATTAAGCGCACTGTGGCGATGGACCAATTTTGACTCGCACTTACAGGAAAATGAAATAAGTTATGTTGCTGTAATTTGCAAGATAGTTACAAAATATAATTGGCATTAAGGGATCTGGAATGAGCGTTTTGAGCGTTTCGACAGTATTTTTTGTGGGTCATGAGAGCACATCAGACATATCGAATTGCATTCTGAATACGAGGAATGTCTTTCTGATATCAAATAATTTTCATTTTTTGAAATTCACGATATAATACAAATTTTATGACAAATTATTAAAATTTGATATTTATCACATTTTTGATATATAACAGTCCTCGAAGTAAATTTTATAAATCTAATGATATATTCTTAAAGTGTATGTAGCTGGGAGGAAAAGCCGACGATCAATTGAAAATTTTGACCTTTCATATTGAAGATATGGATTTTTGTCCTAAAAAGGCCTAATTTTTTTTGGTGTTTTGGGAAAAAAATCCATATCTTCAATACGAAAGGTCAACATTTTCAATTGATCGTCGGTTTTTCAGCCCACCTACATACACCTTAAGTATAAATCATCAGATTTATAAAGTTTACTTCGAGTACTGTTAAATATCTAAAATATCAATTTTTAATCATTTGCCATAAAATGTGTATTACATTGCAAATTTCAAAAAATCAAAATTATTTGATATCAGAAGGGCATTCTTCGTATTCAGAATGCAATTCGATATGTCTGATGTGCTCTAATGTCCCACAATAAATACTGTCCAAACGTTCATACCCCACCCCTTAACTTCCCCAATTTTTACAGAAAAATATTGAAAAATAAAAGAATGAGATCAATTTAGAAATGTCTGTGCAAGCAGTACACAGTTGAGCTCCCTGCATGTCTATGGGAGTGTTCTAATCAAGTTGATGGTTCATTGGTCATCCCTAGATGCATACAGGAGTAAGAAAAATTTGCCAATACAATATTACATCTAACCACATGGACTCGTATGAACCGATCAAGATTGTTTTATCTGAATTTTTCTCAGATAACTTGGGTTTTTTCAGGTGTGACATGAAGGTGACTGCAGTTGTCAATATTACTTGTGCTCCTTGTGTGGAAACACATGCATAAATCCCGGGATATAATCCAAACTATACTGCTGGCGGATCTCGCACCAGGGTATTAAATGAAGTTTTATCCTCTAATGGTTCATATGATGAGCACAATTCATGTAGGCAGCCCGGGTGGAGGCATTTCAATTTGAAATGGATATATAGGTGTAGGGCTGGCACTTTCGCAAGGGCATTCGGTGAGAGCAAAATGTAAAAAATATGGGGTCATTGGGTGAGAGCATGATTTTTGGCATTCGGTGAGAGCAAAATGTAAAAATATGGGGTCATTGCGTGAGAACATTACCTTTTTTTTAAATGGAATCTTTGGGTGAGAGCCAAAACAGCGCCACAGATACCTCGAAAATCGAAATTCTAGTTCTAAATGGCTTCAAATTTCTTTGTTTTTTCAAAATAAGTGATAAATGAAAGTTGCTGTTAAAATTGAACTTGTAAGGGTCTTTGGGTGACAGATCAAATAAAAAAATAGGGGGTCTTCGGGTGACAGAGCATGTGTTTGTAAAAAAATATGGGGTCTTTGGGTGACAGCGATGCTGAAAAGGGGGTCTTAACAGCCCAGCAAACACAAAAACATTTTTAGAACGTTTTAAATAAGTTATATTTTGGGTTTTGGTTCAGGTAAAAACGTTTTAATAACATTAAAATGTCGGGTTATATAAAGGTCATGAAATCGTTTTAAACGTTTTGTATGAAAACACACTACAACAATATTTTTAAAAAATTTTCGAAATGTCATTGCAAACTATTTTTGCACACATTTTTGGCCAAATATTTTGTCAACACTTAAATAACATTATGTTAAAATATTTGCACCCAGCAAACACAGAAATGTTCTTAAAATGTTTTTTACAAAACGTTTTAATAACATTTAAATGTCGGGTTATATAAAGATCGTGAAAACGTTATTGTAAATATTTTGGGCAAATATTTTTTGAAAAATATTTTTTCAACCCCAAAATGACATTCTGTTTAGAATGACTTGTAACAAGTTTTCAAAAATGTTTTTGGAATGTTATTAAAACGTTTGTAATACCCTTTATATAACCCGACATTTAAATGTTTTCTGTAAAACATTTGTGTTTGCTGTGCAATAAATTACCAACAAATGTTATTTAATGTTATGAAAACGTTTTATACCATTAATGTACCCTTTATATAACCCGACATTTAAACGTTTTCTGACAACCTATAACCTTTTGCGATTGATGTCGAAAACGTTTTGTGTTTCCTAGGAGCCCTACATACGCGTCACCTCCAAAGTTGGAGTCCCCCCCCCCCCCACCGGGTAGGCAGCATGGTAGCAAGTCGCACCTGCCCTTATCTCCCACATAGTTACATACAGGTGTAAACAAACTTTGCTTATTTATCAAACATCAAACAAAATGGACTCGTATGAGCTGACACGTCTTGTTTACAGTATGGCCGATGTTCTCAAAAATTGGCCTCAGACCAATTACTATAGCATTATTTCATCATGTTGAGTATAATAACAAATTTAAAATTTGAAGAAAATCGTAACTTGAAAGAAGTTATGGACAAATTCATTCCATGTAAAACAACTTGCAAGCGCAACAGTATACCAAGTGGACCGGGCCCGTGGATCAACGGGAAAGTTAAAAGTTTTTAAGAGACTCCATCACAAAAAACAGATAGCTTACAATAAGGCTAGGAAAACTGAAAGTGATCAGGACTGGGAGAATTTCAGTAACTTGAGGAAAGAGATTCATAAATTCACCAGATTCTCTTACAGAAAATACATCAGGGAATTCTGCCTTGAAAGTAAGAAGCAATTCTGGTTCTTTGTCAAAAAATGAAAAAGGATTTTAACTCTAAAATCAGCTGGAGTATTGGTATCTGAAACATACACAACGACCAGTTTTCATCAGTATTTTTCATCAAAACATTCCCATACACACACCAAGAATTGAGAAGCTAAGCCGCTGGGGTTGATTAAATTACCCCCCCCCCCCCGTATTCTGAAGGAGGCTTCTCATGAACAAAAATTGTCAGGCTTCTTTGGATACTGGCACTTTGCCAGAAGAAAACAAACAAAATAAAACACAAAGGAAAGGAAAAAGGAATGAAACGAAAGCTGAATGAAAAGAACAAAGAACTACACAGAAGACAGACAATGAAAAGTAAAATGAAATGAAAGAAATGAAGAAAGATACATGCACAGACAGTCAGACAGATAGTCTAAAGAAAGAAAGGGAAAAAGAAAGAAAGAAGGAAAGAACGAACGAAGGAGACAATATTTAACGCACCAACCATAGACCAACCAAGGTATTGTTTTGATGGCGTGTGGAAGGTGTATGTGACGTGTCATGTCAAAAGGAGACACTTTTGGGCAGGGTATCAATTGTGAGGTTTTAACATATAAGAGATACCGTAAAACCCCGTCTACAAGGATATACCTAAGAAACGCCCTCAATAAAATTGGTTGCTTGTTGTATTTGGAGTTTGAGCAAATATATACTGGCACTGGGTGGCTATGCATTCCATCTAAGTATGTTGTAACACCAATCAATTGTATTGACATAATAACGACTGTTTCGTATATCAGGATCGTATAGCTCAATTGATAGAGCGTCAGACTTTTGAACTGAAGACATGCTGAAGAGAGCATGGTCCGGGCACCGGTTCCGTTTTTTCATTCTCGTATTTTAACTTTTTGACATGTTCTTTTTATCTTTCTTCAAATCTACCTTTCTACTTTTAATTGTTTTTTTTTTTTTTTTTTTAGTTTTTTTATAGTTTTTTTAGTAATTTTGTGGTTTTATAGAAACTAGTAAAAGCATTTATTCTAAATAATAGCGAAACCCACGGTTAGACAGATGTGTTGTAACTACTTGTCTGTCCTCGTCTTTGCAATAAAACCTATGTTGCACCTTTGTGCCATCCCAATTCTTGAGGTAGGGTGCGTTTTTGGCTTAAGCACGATTTTGTTTCTACTTGAAATGAAATCAAAATAAATATTGTTCTGTTGCCACAATTGCAGTTTTTTCAATAAAAAAAAAATAGATGAGGAATAATAATTATTCCATATTTGAATCTATTGTCCCATCAAGAATAGAGTGTCTTCAAAAACTTCAATCAATTCATCTGACAAAGGAAACTATTCTGGTCATTCAATTTTGTTTCGCTTGCACCTGTTATATCACAGGCGTTGGTAGAGAAGGCACACTTCTCTTGTCTTCACCGAAGTAGTGATGTAAACACTAACATGATTAATTACCATAGCTAGCAATGGACATACACTATTTTTTATTCCACTTGAACCCATACTATAGGCTATTCGCTGTCGATGTGACGTAATTAATCGGATTAACTACCATAGCAATTGATGAATACAATTTCGAATATATAGCCCTGCACTTCATCGTTCACGTGGCACCTATGCATTAAACCATAGTTGTCAAAGAAATGCTAATCACTCGCCATGTAAGATTAGTATTTATGAAAAGAGTGGTATTCAATCTATGTTTGGTGACATACGCGGGTGATTAGTGCAATCTGCTTGATGGTAGTTATTGCGATTATTACGTCACTTCGACAGCGAATTGTAGTATAGACGAATCCAACAAGCCAAGTGATGGTCAGAATTTATTCGGCCATTATACGCTGGTGAAGTTGCGTAATTAATCGGATTGATTACCATAGCAATAGGTGAAAACAATTTTGAACATATCGCGCTGCGCTACAAGCAGGTTACACTCATCACCTGTACTGTGTATGTCTGCAATCATAGATTGAATACAATACTGGTCTTTTCAAAGATCTTACAGGTGCAGCATGATATGGTTCAATGAAGAGGTACCGCCTGAACGTATCAGTGTATAACGCGGTATATTCAAAAATTGTTTTCACCTATTGCTATGGTAGTTAATCCGATTATTACGCAGTGGCGTAACTCCTATGGGCTCTGGGGGGGGGGGCGAACCCCCGGGCACCCGGGCTAAGGGGCACCCATCAGACCTGGATACCCTTTCAACACGATAATACTTTGTTATAGGAAAGAAGTGGAAACCTTAACCCACCATGCATAAAATTATACTCTTCATTTGGGTGCCCACTTCAACACAAAATTTTCGCGCTTCGCGCGTATTGCACATAAATTGTCATTTGAAAGACCAAACCTCAACTTGATTATAGCAAGTTTGAATGCACATTTTTGCGCGCCCACACCACTGGTATTGTGTATTCTTTTCTCTGTGCGCCACAACCCCTACCTACGTCACTACAGCTAGTGACGAATCTTCAAAGTAAAGACATTGGAGAGGATGAAAACATTTTTTTATTAACATGAAGTTCATTGAAACATGAAATAAATTTGATCTGAGACACTGTAAGTTATTCGGTAGGTCTATGGTTTTCAATACAAAATTGATTAGCTCTGCATCATGCACACATAGTCCAACGAGTAGAACCTGTTTTTCTTAGTTAGCAACTATATACTTAAGACTCTGATCTCTCAATAATGATTTTCTGCGAAAGTCCGCTAACCGCCCCACCCGAAAAGAAATTCGGGCAGCGCGGTACGGTGACTGGACTTTCGCGATTCGTCTTTCTTGCACCATGTGAGATAGTGATCATATTCTGAGCTGAGCATAGTCTGGTAACTAAGAAAATATGTCCTACACCAGTGGCGTAGCGACGGGGGACAGAGAAGGGCACGTGCCCTGGGCGCCACCCTTAGGGGAGGCGCCAAATTAACCAATTCAGCATTGATTCTGCAGCCTCTCCAGCGATGAAAGTCAACTTTTACGCGCTTCGCGCGCATTTCAGCACAAGATTATTTGAAAGATTAGTTTAAGACGATATTCTACTTAATTGTGACCAAAATTAATGCGTGATTGGCCATATTTGCGCAAATTTTGCGCGCTCTGCGCGCTCTTGTTTCAAGAATTGGGGAGGGCGTCATTATGTATCCTTAGCCCTGGGCGCCACACGCCTGTCCTACACATCGGACTATGCACACCCTTAGTCAGGGGCACCCGATCTACTTTCACCCCCGGGCACCCTGGCCCAAAGTTACGCCACTGTTATTACGTAACTTCGCCAGCGTATTGGAATAAAACAGGAGGATGTGAGTTCATAAGGGCAATGTCGGGGATAGGTCACAATCGATGTGGAGAGATGAGAGGTCCGACCAACAGCCATAGCGATTCAACTAATTCCAGCGGACGGTCTGTGGCTAGTAAGGAATCGTCTTTGACCACATGCGCAGATCTGTCTCGTCAGGAAGATATTTAATATCCCGAATTTATAATAGGCCTATGCCTACCAGTTCCATCGTATAACCGATCTGCTAGAGAATATTTGTTACCATGTTTAATAAATTCGTATTTATCGTATAATAAAATGTAGCCAAATGTATATTATGTGTCACACGGTTTTCTGCTGAACCACTAGCAGGCTATGTTACCACATCTATGACAATGACAAAGGTGAATTTTGATGATTTTTACGATCGTCCGGATGAGCAAATCACTGAATGGGTCTTTAGTTCCCTCCTCTCCTTATCCTGCCAATATTATATGAATCAAAGAAAAATAAAGAAAAAATAAAATTAAACAAGAAAAAAAGACAAAGAAAAGAAACAATAAAAGAAAAACAATAGAATAAATTAAACTAAATATGAAAAAAAAAAATGATCACGAAAGGAGTCTTTAGAAAATGCAAGAAAATATAAATGAAAAGTTTGAACAATATTTTGTTTATAAAAGTTTGTGTGACCGTGATGAGGCTCGAACTCACCATCTTCCGATCTAAAGAACCAAAGTCTTATGCCTTGCCAAGTGAGCTATGCTCGTGAGATGCGAAATAAAGATAAAATAATACATTGTATACCTGCTTGTGTCGGTAAATGATTTGCTCAAATTCCATAATGATATAATATTGTGGAGGGCGCTAGCGTGAAATATGCTATCATCACAGTCGCTTCTATTCCTTATAGACGGGTTTCTACGGTATGTTGCTCCACAACACTGTTTTCCCCAATGAAATCGGACATGCTTATAAAGTGAGGATATTAAATTCGTAAGTTGAGTATTATGAAATTGAAAATTGAGATGTCGGTCTTAAAAAATATTATTGACAATGTTGAGAGTAGGAATTACTTTGACAAATGTCTCAAAAAATACAAGATGCCAGTTATATTCCGGTCTGAAACTATCAGACAATATTTTAAACATTAATAACGTCACAAATTCGCAACAAACCTAAATTGTGAAAAAATCATCCCCGGGAAGATTTTTGGCTATTTCTCCATTTACGATCCTGCCCAAAAGTGTCTCCTTTTGACATGACACGTCACATATTTCAAATTTTACATAGAACAATTTATAATGGAAAAGTGGGATTAAGTAGGGAAATTAGCTACATGGGCCCTATTGGAATGTTTCTATTTATTAAAGAAAGCACATGAAATTTGTGCTATCTACTGACGATAGCAAATTAAGATAGGCCTATGTTTGCTATCTACTGAAGAAAGCAGATCTGTGGTGCCGGCAGTCGGCGAAAACGCCACCGGTAGGCGGTTACCGTCACTTCGAATTTCAGTAGATGACACGTCTTAATGTGCCGATAGCACATTTTTGAGCTCGTTCGTGCGTTCTTTCCTTCTTTTTTCCCTTTCTTTCTATCTGTCTGACTGTCTGTGCACGTGTCTTTCTTTATTTCTTTCATTTCGTTTCACCTTTCTTTGTTTTCTGTGTAGTTCTTTGTTCTTTTCTTTCAGCTTTTAGTTTCATTCTTTTTTCTTTTCCTTTGTTTTATATCTGGTTTGTTTTCTGATTTTTTCTTTTTTTTAGCATTACAGTCTACTCTGGGATAATCTAGAAAATAGCCTTTATTCATCAGACGCCACACACTTTTGGGAAGGTTATCAATTATGAGGTTTAAATAAAGAGATATTTTGCTCCACAACGCCGTTTTTCTCCAATGAAATCAGACATTTCTAAGCGAATACTTAGTATATTGAGTTCGTAATTTATGGTATTATAAAATTGGAAATTGAGATATCGGCCTTTTAAAATATTATTGACAATGTTGAGAGTAGGAATTACCTTGAAAAATGTCTCAAAAAATACAAGATGCCAGTTATATTTCGATCTGAAAAAATCACCCTGGGTATATTTTTGGCTATTTCCTCATTTACGATATACTGCCCAAAAGAGTCTTCTTTTGACATGACACGTCACATTTATTATGACTTGAAGCAAAATGATGGCGCTATTTCATACTTGAGCCATAGGTTTGATCTGGACAGTGACAAAAAGTAGGCTACCTTTAGAATGTATCCATGATGATACCCCACGCTACTAGCATTATAAGCACGAAATGCCTAGATATCATTTCAATTGGTCAGCAATAGTTGCAGGAGCGCGATTGTCTAAATGTGTAGGCCTAATGGGTGAACCTACCTCATTTAAATGTTACCCTCCCCCTCTGAAATGCTTTCCATAGTCAAAGTAAAGATAGAGATGAAAGGAAGTACCAGCAGTTAATGTTTAAAATTCATTTTATTGTATTTATATAATACAAAATAAGAAATACACACACACCAACAAATGATGAAAATATAATATATATAGATGGCAAACATATCTAAATGTGCTATCTGCAGTGAGTAATACACATTTTGATATATACTTTCTTCGGTAAATAGCAAACAGGTCTTAAGGTTGGTCTTAACCCTGGAATTATGGAAACTTTTGGGCTTCATAACTGCTAAATTACTGGTCTAAAGAATATAAAAGTATACATTTTTAGAATGGAAATGACTTGATGAATTCATCTGTGAGGTCCAATTTGGGCCAAAATGCTCATTTTGGAGAAAATCACAAAAAACTGTTTTTTGGCCCAAATTTTTCACGCAACGTAACAAAAAAATTGTTTTTTAGTATAGCAAACACATATTAATGTGGTATTTTCATGAGATAATGTACATTCTTCAGTAGATAGCAAAAACATCTGAATTTGGTATCGTTTTAAATATCACACATTTAATGTGCTTTCTTCAGTAGTATCAAAGACGTCTTAATGTGCTGTCGTCAGAAGATGTCACACCTTTAATAGCACACACACCTTAAGGCCAAGTAAAAATAAAAATATGTTTCTCGTCCGGATTTTTAAAAATTTGGAGGATGAGGGCTTTTTATTTTCTATTTTTATTGGAAAACGACGCTAAAAACCTGTATTTGGCACCATATTATGGGTATTCGACATACAGATTGATATCTGAGAAACTAAGGAGAAGGCCTTTTTTATTTTATTGTTTTGAGAGGTAGGCCCTCTAATGATCACAAAACTCTTCTTAAATGATGTATTATGCATTTACAAAGCCGTAAAATAAGTTTCAACTTCTGAAACATCTTTTTCAACAAGTTATAACTGAAAGTTTACAAAATAAAAAGAAATTTGAAAAATGTTCAAAAAAGGAGGAGGGCGCGGACGAGAAACATGTATTTTTTTTTACTCGGCCTAATACATAGTCAGTAGGCAGCACACATGCTTTCTTCAGTATACCTCTTTATTGTAATGTATACCATGTGTCTGTTCCTACCCCATAAGAAAACCACTTTAACATGCTGTAAATTAAACTTACACAGTTCATTTGATATTAATTTGTTACTGGTTATTGTTTTAGATTAATTAAAATGTCACTTAGCAATTTATGTAAAGTTGTTGTCTCTTTATGGTCGATAATCTCCAAAGGTATGTTATTGTTGATTTTTCATTGAAATCCGAGGTCTGCAGAGACGTACCTTTAAATCCGTCAAAACATATAAAATTAGCTCTAAAAATCTAGACCAACGGCCGAATATTTTTTTCGCTGCAATGAGCCTTAAGATTCATTGCAGCTAGTAGCCCAAAGGCAAATAAACAGAGGGGGGTATAGGATATTGATGCTACGCTCCAGGGAATGTCGGAATATAGGCGGAACGGACTTACTTAATACGACACACGGTATACAATGTAATGAATCTTATTCATCAAAAGGTTAAAATTAATGTATATACATAATACTTGTAATTCGGTACTGAAGGCTAAGGAAATGTTCAAAATTAACAAAAATGCAAGACATTATAGGCCAAATCTGCCTCATGAGTATATTCTATCGTTTGGTTCATGTAAATACGATCTAACCAAATCAACAGTTTCTTTCTGAATTTGATGACCTATTTCGATTTTAATCATACCATGCCAATATGCATTACAAGAATGGAATCCTTTTTCAAAATGGCGCCACCAAACCTGAACTCCCGCTCTTCTCAAACGATTTGCATAAATTACCCCATCATCTCGTAGAATGTCCAATCCACCGGTTATTATCAGAGTATGCGGGTGATGAGGAGATATATTTTCAACCATAAATGGTGAAAATTTTGGGTTTAAGAAATATGGTGCAAGTTTTTCAACCGCATCATCTTCACCATGCTCTGTCCAATTCATGTTCGTATTTATCGTAGTTGGTATGTTCCCGGATATGTCAGTTCTGAAGACATCAGGCAAAAGATCATGACCGATGATTTTCTGATAACGTTCTGATCGTCGAAACTCTTCAGGAAGATGTCTCCCTTGTAAAATAGCTGTAACATAATCATCACCATCCAATCCCATGTACCAAATCCAGAACTTCGCGACTAACAACTTAGATAAAACTCCTGAAAATAGGTCATTGTTACTGTTGTGAGATGGTAGATTCAGGTCCAACCCCTGCAGTAAGGGCATCATCAAAATGAGCATCTTTAGTTCTGGGTTTCTAGAGTCATCCTGGTGTTCTTGAGCGATGGTTTGGGTGATTACCGCTGCTATAACTGCACCGGCACTGTCACCCTGTATAGATATACTGTTGGGATCTATTTGATAATGATGGGCATTTTTTAGTACCCATCGTGTTACCGTCATACAATCATCAAGAGGCGCAGGGAAACCATGTTCAGGGGCCCATCGATACCTACATAACAATGAAAGAATTGCACAAAATTTTTAGTAAGTTAGTAAGTATAAGAACTTTCATTTTTTGGCAGAGGGGGGCACTTTTTACTTTCATTTTTGCCAGGGCACCCGCCCGCTGACTACGGCACTGTGTATAGACAGTGTGTATAACTTGTCTAGAAGATTATAAAATATTATTTCCTCTCGATATTGATGTAGAATCTGTGTAACTAAGATTTTTTTAGACAAATGAGGTAGCAAATTGCAGCTTACACAATTTTACGCATTTTATATCACTTTCGGTGTTCTTAATCAATCATGTTAAAAATTACGATCTCTCAAAGAAGTGTGGGTATTTTTGTTTGTTCAATGTTTAATTGGTCTTCGCAATATTTGTCATTTGCATTTAATAAAGCATATGTCTAATACTTACTCCACATACACGATGGTTGCATTTATGTTGGCAGCATACATTCGAATCAAACTATCCCAAACATCTGAAATATAAAGTGTTTAAAATAATAAGTACTTTTGCGTTTGTAAATAACTTATAGCACTATTATAGCTGTTTGTAAACAACTTAAAGCACTATAGGGCCTATCAACCTACAGCCGTGCAATAATTATGAGCCCCCGGGATGGGTAAAATTCCAAACGGCGTGCCAAAATAGCTTGATCCACCGACGGCGTGCCAAAAATTGCTTACCGTACCCCTCCTATTTTGGCCTGCCAAAAAACCTTTGCCTCCCCTTTTTGCACATGCCAAATTTGGGGGGTTCCCAATTTCCAAAATATAAATGGTCTCAATGGCACCGACCCTGATTGGGGGCACTGGGCCTGGGGGCACAAGCCGTTTGCCGGCAATTTTCCTGTGTGGTTTTCTAAATTTTGTAGTTTTCTAAATCGGTGGAGGGATCTGCTCCTTCCCCCATGACACTACGCCACTGAATAGTATAGATATAATTATACTATGCCATGAGTTTATTTTTGAATAAAAAAAATATTATTAATCATATTGAACGCATCCGGCACTTGAACTCAACATTTTACAGATGTTAAGACTCGGATAGCAACGTTTTCACAGTATCTTTGTGGGATATGAGAGCACATCATGTCAGACATATCGAATTGTATTCTTAAATCGAAGAATGTCCGTAATCTTCTGATATCAAATAATTTTAATTTTTGTTTGAAATAGGCGATATAATAAAAAAATTCATGGCAAATTATTAAAAATGGATATTTTTGATATTTAACAGTCCTCGAATTAAAATTTATAAATTTACTTAAAAAGGTGTAATGTAGCTGGGAGGAAAGCCGAAGATCTTTGGAAAGTTTTGACTTTTCGTATTAAAGATATATAGGCCTCCATTCTTTTCCCCACTAAAACCTAAAAATTCAGGTCGTTTGGGGAAAAAAATTGACCAGCTCCAACAAAACCCGGAACAAGTCGCCAGACATGTATTTGAGGTAATAGCCTTTAAAGATGACATTATCATACAAAAATAATTTTGGAATTCTTAATTAAATTAGTGGTCGGTTAAAAAACCTTGATGCTTCAAATTTCTTAGGGAACAGGCTTATTTGATGCAGTATGATCTTCTGAGCATTTTGACACCATTTTCATCAAAATCGGCCAAAAAATGAGTTGGTGCCGGCCAAAACAAGTATTTGGACAGGGGGGGTCTGTGGGGGGGGGTCTGAAAATCAATATTTTTGACAATAATCATTAATATTATCTTACTATAAATAGGGGAATGTTGTATGTATCTATCTATGTATCTATGTATCATGGAAAGGCTCCGTCAGTTTCGATCCAAATGTCGCCAAATTCATACCGGAGATTGATGAATATACGGGAACGTGTTTAAACTTTATTTGGTTGAAAACGGTCAAGAATTGGCCTCAAAATCAGTGAAAATGTGGTACGTTGCTATGCTGAGTAAACAAAAAAGGGAGTCAGTTGTCAAGCTAGCCCGTGCGCGTCGTACGGGCGTATCTAATGCCAAGCCGCTCGCTTAGCGCAGCGATAGCTCGCGGGTAACGCAGCACTACGCCATGTCGCGCGTAAACGACGCAGAGTCGCGCAATGAATGATAATACGGGTGAACGACCGACCGTAGGCGTAATAAATAAGGGGAAAAGATGTGTGTTAAAAAGTACAAACAACATGAAGAGGTAGGCCTACTGTAATTAAAAAAGAAAACAAAATGAGGACAAACAGGTAGGCCTACGAGTATGTGGGTTAGCCTATAGTTAGTCACAGTAAGAAAATGAAAACGGGAATAAAATAGGCTAAAGAAGGAAAGAATAATAAAATCTAATAAAATTAGATGATTTAAATAAAAAAAGCTATTAAACTGAGGACAGAACTAAATAAATAAAATGAAAACGGGAAATCACAAGCTAAGCAGCAAATAAAAAAAAGTCAACGGGGAAATGTAAGAAAGGACAGATTTAGAAAATAATGGGAACGGGATTGAGTAAATAAAAAACATGGTAACGGAAATTTGCAAGCTTAGCATCAAAATGTTTTTAAAAAATGGAAAAAAATTGGCCCATGTAGAAGAAACTAAAAAGAAAGAAAGAAGCTAAAATGGAAACTTAGGCTTAACGAGGGTCAGACTCAGATAAATGAAATTTACCCTTTCAATGATTCTACCTGTTCAGTAATTCCTCCCGTTTTAGTGAACGCTCCCATTTACACACCTAGCGGGGACCCGCGCGTAGCGCGGGTGTCCCGCTAGTCTTACTATAAATAGGCAAATGTTGTATGTATCTATGTATCTATGTATCTATCTATGTATGCTATAAAGGCTCCGTCAGTTTCGATCCAAATGTCGCCAAATTCATACGGGAGATCGATGAATATACGGGAACGTGTTTAAACTTTATTTGGTTGAAAACGGTCAAGAATTGGCCTCAAAATCAGTGAAAATGTGGTACGTTGCTATGCTGGGTAAACAAAAAGGGAGTCAGTTGTCAAGCTAGCCCGTGCGCGTCGTACGGGCGTATCTAATGCCAAACCGCTCGCGTAGCGCAGCGATAGCGCGCGGGTAACGCAGCACTACGCCATGTCGCGCGTAAACGACGCAGAGTCGCGCAATGAATGCTAATACGGGTGAACGACCGTAGGCGTAATAAATACGGGTAAAAGATGTGTGTTAAAAAGTACAAACAACATGAAGAGGTAGGCCTACTGTAATTAAAAATGAGGACAAACAGGTAGGCCTACGAGTATGTGGGTTAAGGTTCGTTCATACTACCAACGCATTTGCGATGCGTTGCTTTGCGATGCCGATATATCGATTACTTTTGCCGCAACTCAACGCAACTCGTCGCATTTGCAAGTTAAAATGTATTTAACTTCATTGCGATATCGCAACTTGATGCAGTAGTTTGCAGTACGATGCGATGCGGCAACGCACCGTATCGCAAAGCACCGCATCGCAGATGCGGTGGTAGTATGAACGAACCTTTAGCCTATAGTTAGTCACAGTAAGAAAATGAAAACGGGAATAAAATAGGCTAAAGAAGGAAAGAATAATAAAATCTAATAAAATTAGATGATTTAAACAAAAAAAGCTATTAAACTGAGGACAGAACTAAATAAATAACATGAAAACGGGAAATCACAAGCTAAGCAGCAAATAAAAAATGAAGTCAACAGGGAAATGTAAGAAAGGACAGATTTAGAAAATAATGGGAACCGGATTGAGTAAATAAAAACATGGTAACGGAAATTTGCAAGCTTAGCAGCAAAATGTTTTTAAAAAATGGAACAAAATTGGCCCATGTAGAAGAAACTAAAAAGAAAGAAAGAAGCTAAAATGGAAACTTAGGCTTAACGAGGGTCAGACTCAGATTAAGAAATTTACCTTTTCAATGATTCTACCTGTTCAGTAATTCCTCCCGTTTTAGTGAACGCTCCCATTTACTCACCTAGCGGGGACCCGCGCGTAGCGCGGGTGTCCCGCTAGTCTTACTATAAATAGGGAAATGTTGTATGTATCTATGTATCTATGTATCTATCTATGTATGCTATAAAGGCTCCGTCAGTTTCGATCCAAATGTCGCCAAATTCATACGGGAGATCGATGAATATACGGGAACGTGTTTAAACTTTATTTGGTTGAAAACGGTCAAGAATTGGCCTCAAAATCAGTGAAAATGTGGTCCGTTGCTATCCAAGGTAAACAAAAAAAGGAGTCCGTTACTAAGCTATAGGCCTGCGCGTCGCACGGGCGTATCTAATGCCAAGCCGCTCGCGTAGCGCAGCGATACCGCGCGGGTAACGCAGCACTACGCCATGGCACGCGTAAACGACGCAGAGTCACGTAATGAATGATATTACGGGTAAACGACCGTAGCGTAATAAATACGGGAAACAGAATGTGTGTTAAAAAGTACAAACAACATGAAGAGGTAGGCCTACTATAAATAAAAAAGAAAACAAAATGAGGACAAACAGGCTGTACGAGTATGTGGGTTATACTTAGTCACAAAATGAAACCGGGAATAAAATAGGCTAAAGAAGGAAAGAAAGAAACTCTTCAGGAAATGTAAGGGGAAAAAAGGCTATAATAAAATCAGGAAGTTTAAATAAAAAAAGCTATTAAACTGAGGACAGAATTAAATAAATAACATGAAAACGGGAAATCACAAGCTATGCAGCAAATAAAATAGAAGCTAAAATGGAAATGTAAGAAAGGACAGATTTAGAAAATAACGGGAACGGGGTTGAATAAATAAAAAACATGGTAACGGAAAATCGGAAGCTTAGCAGCAGAATTTTTTATTTTAAAGGAACAAAATTGGCCCATGTAGAAAAAACTAAAAAGAAAGAAAGAAGTTAAAATGGAAACGTAGGCTTAAAGAGGGTCAGGTTCAGATAAATATAATTTACCTTTGCAATGATTCTACCTGTTCAGTAATTCCTCCTGTTTTAGTGAACGCTCCCATTTACTCATCTAGCGGGGACCCGCGCGTAGCGCGGGTGTCCCGCTAGTATGCCTAATTCTGTTAAAGTTGGTGCTGATTTGTATGTAATTGATGTCTAGAATTCCATTTATGAAAGTTGCATAAAAATTGGAGTTGTCGTTTTTTTTAAATGGCTGTTTTACGTCCAAATATGGATGTGAGGGCGCTTTGCATAAAACACGCAAACAATCTTTCAAACGGAAATTTCAATGATGTATGTATGAAGACAATCATAGTTAGTACCTGCTCAAGAAATTTGAGCGGTTTTCATTGTACGGTTTGATTTTGGGAGCCATTTGAATATTTCATAGAATGCTCCCATTTAACTGTACAGGGGTCAATGCACTTTAAAACGTGTACGTTTCAATGGAAGGCTTCCTGAGAATACGAAAAATAGTACCACGGTCAAACGAAAAGCAATATGCTGCCCAAATTTCTTGAGGATCTGCCACATGTGATTACCTTCAAACTGGCATCATTAACATTTCTTGTGAAAAGAACATGTGCGTGTTTTATGCAAAGCGCCCTCACATCCATATTTGGACGTAAAACCAGTGGCGTAACTAGGGGGGGGCAGGGGGGGCAACATGCCCCGGGCGCTACCCTTAGGGGGGCGCCAAATTGACCAATTCTGCATCGATCCTGCGCCCCTCCAAGCAATAAAAGTCAAAATTTTCAGCACGAAATCAATTAAAAGAACATTTTAAGACCGATATTAGTTAGTGGTAGGCCTTATTTGTCCAAAATTTCGCGCGCTCCGCGCGACATTGTTTTAAAAGAACATTTTAAGACCGATATTCAACTTATAGTAACCAAAATTAATTAATGGTAGGCCTTATTTGTCCAAAATTTTGCGCGCTCCGCGCGCAATTGTTTCAAGAATTGGGGAGGGGGCGCCAATTTTGTTTCTTGCCCCGGGCGCTACCAACCCTACGCCACTGCGTAAAACAGCCATTTTAAGAAAACGACAATTCCAATTTTTATGCAACTTTCATAAATGGAATTCTAGACATCAATTACATACAAATCAGCACCAACTTTAACAGAATTAAGCATATAATAATGATTATTGTCAAAATATTGATTTTCAGACCCCCACAGACCCCCCTGTCCAAATACTTGTTTTGGCCGGCACCAACTCATTTTTTGGCCGATTTGGATGAAAATGGTGTCAAAATGCTCAGGAGATCATATTGCATCAAATAAGCCTGTTCCATAAATATGAAACATCGCCCTTTTTAAAAGGCTGTTTAACCTACCCCTAATTAAATGGTATTTGACTGTGAGACTAAGTGGACTTTCAAATCCTTGAAAGTACTTATTAAAAAGAGGTTTATTTAATCAATAAATAACAGTTGAACTATGATTATCCCTATTCAATCCTGTGAAAGCAGGAAACTAATTGGCACATTGCTCAGAATAGCAATTTGGGTACGGTATAAAATCAAGGTATCGCCGTTTACAAAATTATCCATATTTTGAAAAGTATTGATGCTATTTATATAACTTTGGTATCATTTTAAAGCTTATTATCCAGTCCTTATATTTTTATTCAAATCATGAATGTCACGAAAGGTCAAAATTTCCAAATGTTCATCGGCTTTTCCTCCCAGCTACATACACTGTAAGTACATATCATTAGATTTACAAAGTTTATTTCGAGGACTGTTAGATAAAAAAATATATAAAAAATAATTTGCCATAAAGTTTTTATTTTATTTCGAGTTCAACTGAATGCATTCATCATGATTTTATTTGTCAAAAATCGACTCATGGCATGGCATAGTCTACTGAGCATGGAGAATGCCGATATCGCTCGCCGGTATCGACAAAATCGATCAACATTTGTTAGCCCTATACCGCTGATGAGGATGTGCAACTAAAATTTCAACAACCAGCCATGCTAACCACATAAGGAGATTATACGATTATACGATTAACCTAATGCAGCTATTGTCATAGCAGAGTATTATTATGTAATACTCCTGATCCATATTAATTGGCGTTCTCTTGGACTGCTCTGTTTGTATGATTATATTTAGGCTGGCGGGTATACGCATCATTAATTGATCTCGTACACTGGTATGTTATGTGTTGTTTGTACTGTTCACCCTTGACTGTTCATATCCATAAGTAGTGAGTCCTGTTTATCAGTGACAGCCTGTGTAGCTCGGTGGTAGCTCGCCCGACAAGCGAGAGGTCTGGGGTTCAAGTCCCCGCACAGGCAGGTATGTCCGGAGTTTTTACTCTGGTATAGCTGCCTATGTATGTTATGTTTCCATTCGTAAATTCATGTTTAAATGTGCTAGTGTGTGATGCGCAATTCTTCTTTCCTCTATATATATATTTGAATTGATTTTGACAAACATAATACCTATGGTTCCCATGACAACTGCTCCATGAATGTAGACAATAGCTGGTTTAGGAGTGGTATCTGACTCCGGATAAGGTCTGTAAAACCTCACTGGTACGCCATCAAAATTGTCATCAACTGTCCTCACATCATCACCAACCGCCAGGTCGTCGTTATCATCCGTTGCAGGGCGACAAAAATCTAACTGCAGGGTGTCGCAAAAATGTGTCACCAAACTTGAGATTGACTTGACGACGTAAACTATTGAATGAGTTATTGGACTTTCATCGCAAATACAGAGTAGACCCGTCATACTCTCGAAGAACCCACGAGTGACGTTTAGCTGATGTGCGAAACCAATATTTTCACACAGTTTTGCCTGAAACATGAAAATATACACAAATTGTGATATAATACTTAACTTTAAATAAACTTTCTAATGTACTAATTCTTTGTCCCCGAAAATGCTTTTAATAATAAAAATAATATAATGATAAGCCGAGTTTATTATTCGCCTTTATCCATGTTAACCTAAACATTAGAGTGCATGAAAATTATTTGGTAAATTTTACATTTAAAACTTTGGCATTCTCTTCAATCAACATGATCAATGTATACCTACGGTATGTTATTTTTTCTGAAGCTGCATGAATGAGAAGTTACTATATTTTTACTCTCTCTCCCTCCCACTCTCCCTCTTCGCTCTCACTCTCTATCTAATTACACTATCTCTTTTCCTCTCGTGCGCATGCGTATTTTGTACTTTTTAGAGTACCATATTCGGCAGCTAAATGACATAATAATGATTATATCGCGCTGCACTAGTACGTTCATGCGGTATCTCTGCATTGAACCATATTCTGATCACTCGCACCTGTAAGATTATAGTATCTTTGAAGAGAGAGGTATTGTATTCAATCTATGTTTGCACACATACACAGGTGATGAGTGCAACTTGCTTGAAGTGCAGCGCGATATAATCAAAAAATGTTTTCACCTATTACCATTGATTACTATGGTAGTTAATCCGAGTATTACTTCACTTCATCGGCAAATAGTATAATTATCTTTGTTAAATTTTGATATTGATTCACTTTAATTTATTTTTGGATACACCATCCGACGTGAGTGTCACTGTTATAAAACTCAATCCGAATAAAAACTGGAAACGGTTGTCCAACTGTTGTAACCAAGGTTATAACACTCAAAATCTAAGTGTTTAGGGTTTCTATAACAGTTTTTAAACACAGGCGTTTACTTTGTTGTCATTACACAGTCAAGGTATAGGCCACCTAAACCTGAGACGAAATTACCGAAGGTCTTAGGTATTTTCGTCTCAGATCTAAACGCCTTTGAAACACCAAAGTAAATATGACCAAGGATAAACACATGAGAGTATTAGATTCTAACATTCACTGTATACTTTTAATATTGTTTAGAAAGTAAACACACCAAATGCATTTACTTTCCGGACAATATGAAAGTCAGTCACGTTGAATGTTTAGATTCTAGATACTCTCATATGTTTACTCTTGGTGTTTAGGTGGCAAATACCGTAAATGAAAAATTAAACGCCTAGCAGTGTTTAAAAATTGTTACAGAAACCCTAAACACTTGGATTTACAGTGAAGAAGTAATAGTGCAATGACTCTTCTTAGTTGCATATGGTAAATCATAAAGCATGAAGCATGGACACATGAATAGTTTTAATATTCTCATCCCAGTGCAAGAATGACTTAACTTGAAAAGTGAACATTGATTTTTCAAGGTAGATGGATACATCGAGATTTTATGATAAGGATAATGAACTGAGTGCAATGCATTGATAGCTAACTTATACAGTGATTGATTTTCTTGACCAGTTACTAGTAAATGCTACCTGGTCAATGACCTGACGGTGTTTTTAAAATTTAAGATATTTTACTTAAAGCCATATTATAACATTTGCTGAGGAGAACGCCCTCAAAAATTTTTTAAATTCAGGTTTTTACACGATTGTAATGAACTTTAGTAAACAAAGATTCTCTGCAAAAATCAAGACTTTAGGTGCTGTAGTTTTGTCAAAATCCGAGATTTTGAATAAACCGCCTGAATCAGCGTTTTATTATTACGATAGAAATATTAGTCGAACGCGTATGCGATGTCAACACACCCCTACGTACACGGCGTGCGGGACACACACACACACACCCCCACACACGCCAGAGGGTCGTACCATATTACAACTGCCGGCGTGACATGCATTGGCGCTAGTTGTAAATTCCGATTTGCTTTGCTTTACCTCACTTGTTCGGCTCAAAATTAAAAGCGGACATATCTGACAGTAAATGCTAATATTTTATTGAAAATTAATACTAATCTATTTTTAAAGAAATGTTATAATATATAATTAATGGCTTTAATATTCAAACTAATATAATGAATGCAGCAATTAATATTGCCTATTGTTTTAATACACTCAAAGTATATGACGGATAATGTACTCGTGCAAATGCATTCATCAAGATAATCGCACTTGCCATGGAGTTATTGCATTTAGGTCTCGCTAAATGCAATAACTCCACGGCAAGTGCGATTATCTTGACTTGCCATGGAGTTATTGCATTTAGGTCTCGAGCCTATCGGCTCTCGAGCTAAATGCAATAACTCCACGGCGCACAGTGACATCGCCCCGATATCTTCATAGTAGAAATCGCCATGGTAGGTTGAATCCACAGCCACCTATGACCATTTTATTCGGACCTTATGAGATGCATATTATTAGCGAAGTGACTTGACTAAGGCTACTGTATAGACGGGGTATTTGATTTCTCGCTCTGTGAGCAAGCTTGTATACGACATTGCGGTCAATGGTTATACTCTCTCCACTTGAGTGAGTGCCGCTTTAGCCTGCTGCGCGCTGTAGTCCATATAGGACCAACGCAATATAAAATTGAGAGTTTTGGTCAAATTTTGACTTCTGCTTCTGCTCCTACATGTTACACCCTAGCTACAAAGCCCCCCCAAAATACGCGCATGACTGTCGTGTGTTTTAACAATATTAGTAGATTTTAAAGTTCAAATTGTAGAACTATATAGTCCAGTTGATATAGTCTAGTAAACACAGGGGCCCATGGACAAGGAGCAGTATGGGCCCTTTTAACCAGGGCGAGATTTACCTAGGGCCAGGTCAAAATTTGGAGGCCCCGCACTCACGTGGCGAGGAAGGCATATGCACTCAAGTCAATAGAGGGGGATTTTGTCCCGATGTTACTATAATATTTGCGTGCAAAGCACGCGAAAATTTCAGACTATTTTAGCCCGAGATCAACACGAATTTTGCTTTTTGAATGCGCGCGAAGCGCGGAAAAAGTTACAATTTTGCCCCATTTGGGCCCAAAAACATGCTGTTATTGGGGTTAAAAGAAAGATGGATAGGGCTATTTGGAGCCTCAAAATTTTTGGGGCCCTGGACCCGGGCCCATCTGACCCAATGGTAAATCCGGCCCTGCTCTCCATTATCAGCTCTAATTAAATTTTTCGTCTTTTGTGCTCGGGGCCCATGGACTTCGTTCACCTGTCCCCCCTTGTCGCCCCTGGTAAACATCATTTGTTTTTCCCCTTTAGGCCGTGTAAAATTAATATTTTGGTTCTCGTCCCCTCCCTCCTCAATTTCTGGGATTTGTCAGATTTTTTTATTTTTTTTTAGATTTTTAGATTTTTTAAGAATTTGGAATGATTTATGAAATCTTCATACATATAATTATAAATAAGTTTATTAGAGAACAAGCATCACTTCCAAGTCTTTTGTGGTACTCTAGGGGTTTATCCTCAGAATCTCACATTTGAAAAAAAAAAAAAAAAGGGCCTCATCGTTTCCTCGAGCACTGTTGGAGAAGACCGAAAACTACTGACAATGCTAATTTTACATTGAAAAAAAAAAAAAAAAAAAACACCTCCTCCCTCATCAATTCATGAAAATCCTCTGGACGAGAACCAAAACATTAATTTTATACGGCCTTAGTAAAGTTCCGTATATGACTAACATTTTCTTGTTTAAAGTTGATGCTTATGCCTAACATGTTGAGAGACTATATTCATGGAGGTATATTATTTATATACCTCCGTGCTATATTTATCTCGGTGTTGAGAGTACTTTGAAAAGCTAAGAAGTTGCCAACCCCCCCCCCCCCCACATATGCTCACGAGCCAAGTTCAGGCCTATCAAAATCGAAAATCTTATACTACAAGACTAAATTTCACACCGATAAATTTAACACCAGGATTTAAAACAAATAATTTTATATGATCATGCATGGTTTCTTCTGGATGGTGTCACAAAGTTGCTCATTTCAACACCAATGCGATCGGTTCCAGTGCCTAATTAAATCCTTATAAATAACAATAGCCATCGACTGACTATCGTTCTGAATGAGTCGTTTCCAATAAAATCTGAATTTGATATAAAGCGTGACTGTTGTGAATCAATGAGTGTGTTTATATATAGGGGAGCCAGCTTATCCGTAAAGTTTAAGTGGATAATCTTTCTTATAAAACACGCTCATTGATTGATGAAAATAAGTCAGGAAGTGGTAGGCCTACCAATATAATCACGAAGGCCTGAATGCTCATTTGAAAAAGATATTATATCCCGGATAAATATAATAGAATCAAAAGAATCCCAGCTCTTTCGGGATGTGCAAAGGGTAAAATGGAGGAGGCAAGAATGTTGTAATTTTGTTCAAGCCGGGGTGGGGGGGGTTGGCACGCATTCATAGCTTTTTAAACAACATGCTCTTAAGGGGGTACTACACCCATGTGGTAAATTTGTGACTATTTTTGCACTTTTCTCAAAAAATAATTACACACTGGTAACAAAAGTTATGTATATTATTGGGGCAAGGAATCCAATTACTACACTGAAATTTCGGTGACTCAAGACAAGCGGTTCAGTATATATGATAGGAAACGAGGTACATCCAAGTGGTACCTTATTTCTGATCATAAATGGCGCATTCTCCGATAAAGTGTCCAAAAAGCCAAATCTGTGTCGCCCATAGTGTCAAGTCGTATTCAGACTTGTTTCGTCAGAAAGAAATGACTTTTATTAATATAACTAATACTTAGGAGTTGCTTTCTAAAATGTGTGGGGCTGGAGGTTGTAACATGCCTAGAAAGTATAAAACAATAAAGCTGATTATGCATGTCCATTGTTTTCCTCCATGTCGCCAGCCAAGGTACGTTCCGTATAATGTGTCCCTGTTCGTTAAACATGCGCGCATAATAATGGATTATAGGTACTTTTCATTAGTGGTATCATGCCCTAATTATAAAGTATAAAACATCACAACGCAAGTTATTAAATTTTTCCAACAGGTCTTTGAGACTATGTCGCCAACATTGTTCACAGATACGTTACCATATTTCTAATGAATAACAATCTGTCAAAATAACTGGCTATATGAATGTTCCCATATGTTATGGATCAAGCAGGCTCTATAGTTATATTATATATGTGGTACATAACACAATGGTTTCAAAGTAAAAAAATCAGGTCTATTAATGGCAAAAAATCCTGACGTTACGTTCATGCGTTCACAGATACGTTACCTAAATTCTACTCCCCTCGGAAAAAACGCTGTGATAAATGAAGCCAAATACCATACCAGACTTTAGTACATTGGGTGATGACTGATCAAGTATGGGTATTAAGTCGGTAAGTTTTTACACTTGCACGATTAAGACAAAAGTGGGAAAGGGATTCACAGATACGTTACCACTGATACGTTACCCCCAATGCGTACAAGTAATATTGCTAAAAAATGAAGTATTGTTGAAAAATCACCCATGCATTGTTTTGTGTTCTGAAACTATTAAAGTTTACGATTCTGAATGATTTTCACGAATTCTTCGTGGCCGGCATTTTGCAATTCCTGAGCCCAAACTTGGACGCTTTATCTGAGAATGGGCCAAATACCAAACCGCTTGTCTTGGGTCACTGAAATTCCAGTGTAGTAATTGGATTCCTTGCCCCTATAATATACATAACTTTTGTTACCACTGTGTTATTAGTTTTTGAGGAAAATGAAAAAATAGACACAAATTAATCGAGGGGTGTAGTACCCCCTTAAAGTCCCAATCCCAATTCCAACACAAGTGTAAAAAAATTAAACTTGTTTCTAAATTGCTTAAAAGTGAAGGATAAGTCATTAAAATGGTCATTTGCTATATTAGAAAAAATTTGCAGAAAACAAGTTGACGAAGTTGAAGCCCCCTTCAAATAGGCTATACATGTAGCTAATTTATAATTTATACTGTCAGTATATAAATTACAGATTCATGAGAAATACATGATTTTGTCTTAAATACACGGCTTTCGGCTGAACTACTAATACTATACTAAGTACTAGCCGGCTATTTATTTATTTATTTATTTATTTATTTATTTATTATTCATTAGGCATTTCAACAAAAATATACAGCAAAATTAGACCAGCAAGTAAGGGCTGCCAGGGCCCAACAAAAGTGGCAAATTAAGCAATGACATCTAAGAGATGAGTGGACCCCACCCTTGCACGCTGGTCATGAAAATAAACAGTAGGCCTATTGCACTATAAATACATAAAAATTACAAAGATAATGAACACATTAAAAGTACAAACATGATAATGAGTGACAAAGATACCAAAATCTGAATTTTTATGATTTTTACGATCGTCCTGCCGGGTCCTGATGAAGGAATCGGATATCAACGTTTGCACAGTATTTTTGTGGGACATGAGAGCACATCAGGTATCGAATTTCCGCGAATTTCTGCTCCATTGGTAACATATGGGGTTTGAGTGCCATTCTAAAAATATTTGCAATGCGATTCCAAATCCCGGGTTCCAAATTCACGCTGGAGCGCTGCAAAATAATACATACTGTTGTGGGTTTTCTGGGACACAATGTATGTAGAATTTGGTTTCGAAAACTTCTGTGCATAGAAGGTGAGAAACGAACTCAGTGCATGAAACTGAAGTGAAGGTGACAAAGTTTTAAAATTAAGCTGTGATGCTGAAAACTGTTACTGATTGCTCTGTATGCCCTTCTCGGATGCCCAGATGCTTGTAAGTCAAACTGCTTTTTATGTACATTTTATAGGCCTCCATGTATGTTTAAAGAATACATAAGTATTTGTTTGTTTGTTTGTTTGTTTGTTTGTTTGTTTGTTGGTATTAATTTGTTCGTTTTAGTGCACTTACCGTTTGAAGCACCATTTGGCACATCTGGTCAATCATCGTAACTTTAAAACGCTGAGGCATATCATCGGGTTTTCTCATCGATTCCGAGTAAAATGTCCAGAAATGATCAGGAAGCCAACGAAATAACATATTAATAAAGTCCTGGAAATGTGGTTCTTACTGCCTGAGACGCTTTCATGTTTAATTAATGAAGTTTGAATGTCAGAAACACATGATTCTGCCATTTCTAACTACTTCTATATCTTAGGCAAGTCAGAGAGGCGGCTGAGCGAGAAGTAATTCCCCACTAGTTGAGGCCTATAGCTTAGTCATAAAGATATAAATGTCGAATGAGGGAGAGGATTGTCATACATCGATCCAAAGTTAAATCATGGGCGGCGCCACCATGGTATTTTAATGTAGGTGTGTGGGGGATTCAAATATCAAAATGTTGAAAGGTTGTTATGCGGATTTATTTATTTATTTATTTATTTATTTATTTATTTATTTATTTATTTATTTATTTATTTATTTATTTATTTATTTATTTATTTATTTATTTATTTATTTATTTATTTATTTATTTATTACTTTACTTACTTACTTACTTACTTGCTTGCTTGCTTGCTTGCTTGCTTGTTTGTTTGTTTGTTTGTTTGTTTGTTTGTTTGTTTGTTTGCTTGCTTGCTTGCTTGCTTGCTTGCTTGCTTATTTATTTATTTATTTATTTATTTATTTATTTATTTATTTATTTATTTATTTATTTATTTATTTATTTATTTATTTATTTATTTATTTATTTATTTATTTATTTTCCAACCGCATATTTTTATGGATTTCATTCACTGGCCCGACTTTCGGGCCGCAGATAGGCATGGACCTACTTAATTACGTTTAATTTTAGGCGAACTAACACGGCCGGTACTAGAACGATTAGAGCCTTCTTTATCTGAACTTTATTTTAATTATATGGTTTCACTTTGTACATTCACTGAAATGCTAATTTTAGGCTTGTATGTTGATTTACATCACTCGAAAGTCGAATCGATATGCGTTAGATTCAACGTCAGTGTTATAAAGAACAATGATGATTGGCTGATACACACATATACCATCATTATGGATATTTACCTCCAATCGAAATGTATTTTAAGCTATTTTACTTCCACATTAAAGAATAGCTGCACAGTTTGAGTCGCATCGCGGTGATCTGAAGTCAATAGGCTGTTGAATTTTTGGATTCACGATTATGACCAACGCTCTGCAGGGTCTTTTGTTATATTGTTTCCGATTAGAGCGCTGACATATTGGAAAATGTTGCCAATCAATATTCATGAGAGTGTACATTCAACGTCCAGTTTTCGAAATTGGGTGACTTGTGTTTGGCAGGTGTGAAATACATCTGACTGGGTGTTTTTAATTACGTAACGCATAAAGGTTTTGACATCATTGAATGGCTGCCTAGTGCTGTTATATGCTTAATTTCTATAATAATAATTATTTTCTTTATTCATCACTTTCTTTTCCTTTCTCTGCACTTATTCTTTCTTATTCCTACACTTTAGCAGTGGCGCGCGAAAAATGTTACCACAGGCCTATTGAAACTAAACTGTTGAAATATGGGACAAAAGTGGAATAAATTCGCGCGGCATATTGTGGCTAACATGGCCAAATATGAGGTTGATTTCGACAGAAACCCACACACAGGCGTCAACATGGGGTGGGGGTGGGTGTGATTGTATGGACAATCCCCCTGGCAAAATATTCGGGGGATTTATCCCCCCCCCCCATCTATACGCCATCGCTCTCCGTCTCCCTCTCTCTCTCTCCTTCTCCCCATCTTCCTTTCTTTTTTTTTTTTTCTTCCTCCCCTCCCTACAATCACGATCACACATCCGCTTCTCCACTTTTCCCTCGACTCCTCCTTCACTACCTCAATTGCCTCTACTGGCCTTTAAAATGGATATTCGTGATATTAAGAAACCCATTTGACTTCATTGAACAGGCCTATAACCATGATAACAACATAATATAGGCCTACTGCGAAGTACACCACATTTCGCCATAATTCATTCTAGAAACGCTTGCTGTTAGAATAAGAAAATTTTTAATGCTAAATTATTGCACATTCTAGGGAAGCGTGGTTACTGTTTTGAAATAACCGAGTGAGAGGGTTTTCAAGAAAATATTTTTCCTGTCAAAACTGAAGCATCCTCTGTATAAAAGAAAATATGAATATTAACTGCACATCATATATAACTATTCGTGATACCCAATTGTGGCATATTTGAGGTCGTTTATGAGGCAGAGAATTTTATTTAAATTTTATATACGCCAAAATATTTTTTTTATTGATCAAGAATAAGGATAGAAAAAACGTTAAAAAATCTATGTATAAATAACATTAGACCCGGCAAAAGATTACTGTTTCGTTTTTATGATATTCTAATCTTTTATTTCCCGAAGAAACATTTGGGGTCTAAAATGGATTTTTTATGTAATTGATAAAAACGTCGAACGTGTATACAAGAAAAATGGTAGGTTTTTCTCTATAGTATTTTACTGACCATGGAAATGTACTGAGACACAAGCACGTGTCAAAATCGATATAATGTATTGTCCATATAGACGCCCAGTTATCATGCTTATCGTTGATTTGTTTTGTATAAAACACGCAGTTAACAACAATTGAGCGCTAATAATACACATAAATGTTTTTATTTGAAATAAAATTCCAAAATATGGTACGTTTTCTGCCTTTGCTTGTCACGTGGTAGGCCTATGTTGAAGTTGCGATTATATCTTCGAATAAGTTTCAAATGAATTCCAACAAGACAAGTAGCCGAGTGGTCTAAGGCGCTGATGGGTTTATAGTGTGTCCAAAGCAATCCGCCGCCGTGAGTTCGAACCCCGCCTCCGCCAAACTTTAAAGAAGTAAAATTAAAATTGAAATTTTACTTTAAAAAAATTTCATATTGGGGAAATGTGACTGGCTGAATTTATGTATGGCGTGGAGTGGTGTGACTGCGAAGGAGTTAATTATAGATGACACAGATAGATCTATATACATAGCAGCTATGGCACGTTGTTACGGTAATCGATCAATGACTCTATTGAATTGATTTAAATGAGGTGCCTAAATAAAGATGGGTCGACGGTATAGTGTGATTTTGTGTGCTGGCGAACACTCAGTCACACCCTTGGGTTTAATCAGGACAATAGGTACCTCTCAGTCAAGTGGGCGCTTTCACATGACATTCTTTTGATCACTTATTGACAGTAGCCTGCCTGGTAAAGCGTTAATACGCTGTCAGGTTAGTTACCGATTTAATGGCGGAACTCTTTTGTCTTGAACAAAAGGTACCTCTCGATGAATAGCTTGGCGGATTTTCAAATCGGCACAAAGTTACAATGCGTTATGTAATCCACTGCGCCTCCACGAATATGATACCTCCGTGGTTATGACCATCACCCTTGAGCAGGTCATTTCAAGGTCATCTGGGGGTACTGAATAGGCTTATGCTATATATTGTTGTGATTTCCATTGAGTTTTTGTTACAATTCAGAACTAAATGTATTTAGCACACATTTTTATTAAAAGTAGGCCTATGCCTAATATCCTATATTCATCTTTCCCAAAACATGTCATTGCCTTGGTTTCAATATCAGTTTCTGACATAAATAATCGTTACAGGTAGGGCCTAAGTTGTGCCCTTTCATCAACGCAAAATTAGGGGTGGTGCAATAAAAATGTGTAGGGGTGATGAATTATAGGGTGGAGGCCAAAGTTTAGGCAGGCCGGGGAGTGATTAGCATGGGCGGGGGACCCGGCAAGCAAGTTTGGCAGATGTTCAATGGGCACCGTTCAATAAGGCACACGCCCTGAGGAGGAATAAGTTCAAATAGGCCTATGCAAAATTTGGGTTCCCCAAAATCTTGCATAGCCTATGTGTAAGGCAAAGACATATCAATTTGTAAGCGCTCTTTAGCAAAGTCATTTACCGTATGACAAAACAGGCGAAAACAGTAACTTTTTGCACAAGATTTGCAATTTAGCATGTTTAAAGACAATTGGCCATTGCTCATTGAAATGAAGCGATGGACAATATAGGCCTAAATGTGCTCTTTCATTTAATGACATGAAATTTGAAAAATATTGTAAGGAACACTTGAAGTCATTGACTTTTAAAACCTTGGTCAAAAATTGTGCTTGAATAGGTAATTTTCAACAGATTTATTCGCATTGCTATAAACATTGAATTGCGTAATCTTTTGACGGAATGAAAAAAAAGTGTTTTTAGCGAGAAGTGTTTTAATATATAGCTTTCATTTGATATAAAAACGTTTCTGATTGGATGAAGGGAACATTCGGGGTTTTGACAAAAAACAATCACAGATGCCGTATTTTCCAGATCTCACACAGCTCTTATGATGATATGCACTCAACCGTGTAGGCTTAGACCTTGGAAAAATCTGTGCAGCCTACTCGGGTGCATCGAGGTGGAAACTGTGCGTATAAGAGAATCATTTTGTAGCCAAACATTTTAGGCCTACGGGTTTTGGCGCGCATGTCAAAAGGGGGCGGCCAGGAAAGTTGACACGTCAAATGCCAAACCGAGCGTTTGCACCGCCAAAGGGAGAGACAAGCACTTTTTGGCAGACCATTTTGAGAATTCATCACCCCGCGGAAAATTGTATATGTATCGTTGCCGGCCCGAAACACATACCGTATTCACTCGATAGTTAGCACATGTGCCTTCTATCGAGGGCTTTTGAAAACGTGCAAAAATGAAAAAAAAAATGAACAGCGCCATCCACAAAAGTGACAAAAGTCTAAAGGGTTTTGAGCAAATCATCGATACACATAGCTATATACGAACAATTAAACCTGCAAATTGGTGTGTTAACCACATTAGCTCAGTTGGTAAAGCGACAGACTTTGAGGCTCGTTATAAACTTTTCCGTTGCTTTATTTTTTATTTTGGGGTTTGAGCTTTTCTTGATAAATTTAATCTAACACTCATTTTTTTCAACTACTTATTCTTTCTTTATTATTTTGCTTTGTTTTTCATTTTGTTTCTTTTTTGTTTCTTTATTATTTCTTTTTGATTCTTTTTGGTTTTATTTGCTTTATTTTGTTACTTTTTTGTTTTATTCATACTGGGATCATGGGTTATTTATTCAACACATACCTATATACGAACAATTCTTGAAGGGTTTTTTGTGGGCTTTTATTTATTTATTTATTTTTACCAAAGGAACAATTAGAAATCAGTTGGATTAAAAGTGCAGTGGTTACATAACTCCTTGGTAACTGGATCACGCACCTTTTTGAAGGCAAATAAATACGCTCATTTAGCGTGTCTAATAGACATGGTGATAATCAGATTACACGTAACACTTCGCTGGCGAATAATTGGGTCAACTTTAAAATTTCACCCCTACATCCAATTTCATGCATTCCTACACCCATGCTACACCTCAATGGCAGACATAGCTGGGACACAAAAGAACAATACACCCTGCAGTGCGTTGCATGCCATAGACTTTGTGTTGCGATCATATCGATCGTGGTGCAGAACTCAAAAGCGTGATCCAGCTGACATAGTGATAATCGGATTACACGTAACATTTCCCTTGCGAATTGTTACGCATAGTCGTGCTAAAAGATATATGTTGCACAATTCAGAAATACGCCTTTTTGCTTTGAAAATTCTCGGTCAAATAAAAACAAATTCAGTAATGTTGAATAAAAACATAGTTCTTGGATATACATTTGAAAAAAAAACCCGGTGTTAAAAGTAGGCACGAATTGGTTCCTGTTTGATTTTGATAGGACTCAGCTTCACCTAGACTGCAGTCATTTATCTTTTGGTCGTTATATAAAGGCCGGCTTACACGATGCAATTTTCCATGCAATTGCCTGTTGCACAGACCTTGGAAAAAGATTGCTCCGTGTATTTTGGATTTGCAAGGAATTAATCCCCCAAGCATCAGGCAAATTAATCCCCGAGCAACAGCCAAAAAGGTAGAGACGTGCTCTACTTTCAAGGTTGTTGCATGCAATCTAACCTCCTTCAGCCAATCAGCTGAGTGAACACCGGCTGGTCACTGCATTCATTTGGGAATGTGTAGGGACCAGCTTGATTCACCATCCACAACATGATAAATGTGTGCACATGCTACATTATAATACACTTGTAGGCCTATGTTGTTGTTGTTGGTGGTGTTTAGCCCTTTTGATCTTAGTTTTCCTTAGCCTTTTATTTATGGAAAATTGTATATAGATATACAGGAGAGGATGGCAATCTTTTGCTTTCAGGACAACACATGAGCCATTTTGATATTAATACGAAAATCATTAACCACTACTTATGTTTTGAGTATATCCCAAACCTATGGCCACGCTCAAGGAATTGCAAGGCCGAACATTGCTTCGTCTATTTTGATCAATTGCACAGCTTCATGGTCAGTGAGCACATAATCTCACCCACTAAGTAACATGAGTAATGGGCCTTGCAATGGAAATTTCATCGTGTAAGCCACTATCATTTGAGGATTGAGTTCTTAGACACATCTGGCCGAGGAGCAATTTCAGACAATAGCTTGGGATTAGTGGGCAGAGGTTATCTATTGAATCCTTTCATGACCACTGAAGCATAGTCAAGTCTGCCAAGGACACTCGGCACGAATTGAAAGACCATGTCACCAGGGTTTTCTTTAAGCATTTTGCTGAAGGGGTATTTTCAAATTTTTTTAACCCTTTCAATTGTGAATTTTTCCTCTGAAGGAGTCAAAAACATTGCCCAAGGGGTATTTTTATAATATTATTTTTGAAGACATTTTTAACAATATGTGTGTTTTTGGAGCCATATAGGAATCTCCCCCAATATTTTGCCAGGGGGATGATCCATACAATCATCCCCCAATGTTGACGCCTGTATATGTGTTTCTGACCAAATTAACCTCATATTTGGCCATTTTAGCCCCAAAAGTGCACATTTGTGCAAAATGGCAAAACATTTTGTACCATAAACTTATTCTTTCTCCAAAAGGTGATGGATTCACTATACTTCAAGACATTTTTTTTCACCCCCCTCCCCGAGTCAAAAAGAAATCTACGCCACTGTTTGGAGCAGTGGCGGATCTAGAGCAGTCAGAAGGGGGTGGGGGCAATTTTAGAAGAAAATAATAATATTTAAAAATGCCCCCTGAGAAGTAAGAAACCAGCAAAATGAAGACCTAATTGAAGCAATTTGGTGGATCATTTTGGCACAAAAAAGAAAGAAAGAAGAAAAGAAAAGAAAAGAAAAGAAAAGAAAAGAAAAGAAAAGAAAAGAAAAGAAAAGAAAAGAAAAGAAAAGAAAAGAAAGAAAAAAAAAGAAAAGAAAAGGAAAGAAAAGAAAAGGAAAGGAAAGGAAAGGAAAGGAAAGGAAAGAAAGAAGAGAAAGAGAAGAGAAGAGAAAGAAGAAAGAGAAAGAGAAGAGAAGAAAGAGAAGAGAAGAGAAAGAAGAAAGAGAAGAGAAGAGAAGAGAAGAGAAGAGAAGAGAAGAAAGAAAGAGAAGAGAAGAGAAGAGAAGAGAAGAGAAGAAAAGAGAAGAGAAAGAGAGAAAAAGAAGGAGAAAAGAAGAGAAGAGAAGAGAAAAAGAGAAGAAAGAGAAGAGAAGAGAAAGAGAAGAGAAGAAAAGAGAAGAGAAGAGAGAGAAGAGAAGAGAAGAAAAAGAAAAGAAAAAGCTCAAAATAAACATAATGGACTAGTCTCGAACTCACGCTCCGTCCGCTTTTCTCAAGGTGATTCAAAGTCTATCGCTGTACCTACTGAGCTAATGTGGTTAACCATGGACGTACTAAATAAGAATTATTTAGTACGTCCATGGGTTAACACACCAATTTGTAGGTTTAATTGTTCGAATATAGCTATGTGTATCAATGATTTGCTCAAAACCTTTTACACTTTTGTCACTTTTGTGGATGCCGCTGTTCTTTTTTTTTTTTTTTAATTTTTGCACGTTTTCAAAAGCCCTCGATAGAATGCACATGTGCTAACTATCGAGTGAATACGGTATCTTGGTATCTTCTTCCATCGCGATTGTCCTTTTTTTAAAGACAATTCTTGTTTGTATTTTCGAGCGACCCAGATATGTCACCTGATATCCCGGAAGTAAACACACGATGCTTTATGCTGTGAAATTACGCATGGCATACTGCATACTGACAATCAAGACATACAGTGCTGAAGCTGAATGGATATAAAATTGACATTTATTCCAATTTAAACTGGAATACAGGTATAGAAGTTTAAAGTATAGTAAATGGGCTCTTTCAAAAGTGTTTGACGTGCTAAAAAAAAGTGGTGATTGAAGTATTTTTATATAGCTTATAGGACATTTATTTTGGTCCAAATTCTGCATACATGACATTACTTTAGTTCCAGTAACTGTAACTCAGGTCCGTAAGTCTTGCTGGCAAGACTATGACATCAGATCATTCTCAGAGCATGCGGGATGATGCGGGTATGTCGCTTTATCAGAAGACACGAATAACGACATTTCATCAGCTAAATATTTTATAATTAGAGAGTAAACGCAGTTCCAATAATTGAAACTCCCGGCTCCGACCTAGTCCTGCCAGCAAGACTTCAGTCTTTATCATAAACATAATGACATATACGGACCTGAAGTCTTGCAGCGGTATATAGGGATGCACTGTACGTTCAAGAAATCCAAACTTCAAGCATCAAGAAATATACCTTGTATTTGTCAGTTTTACCTCGGAGATGCTGTAGACCCTCTCTACACAATGTAGAAACATCACAAGTAGAATGCTGCTCAATATGATAAATCCTAATCATGAAAATCAAGACATTTTGCAGAGCAATATTTTGACCACTTTTGCACTAAGTAAATTACTCCCATGAAGATTGCAGGTTTTGCCAACCCTGGGAATTTTGAACCCACCCAAGAGATGAGATCAATGTTGATCAATTACCTCAACTTTGGGAGTACAGTGGGATTAAAATCATCCAAGCACGCCCAAACCCTGGTACAATGGGATTAAAATCGTCAGTGCATGCCCAAACTGTCCTTGAGAGAGTTCCTCAGACCCCAACATGAGCCCACATATTGTGATGTTTCTTATTTGTGGAAAAGATGATAATAGAGTGAACTGTAACTCTAGGTACGACGAGTTACAGTTACTGGAACTAGGCTCCGACCGGGAGCCTCAAACGTTCGAAATTTGTAGTTACTACAACTGGAGTAAACGATAGGAATTTTTGTTTTTACTATCCTCTACCGTGTGATAGACGACAGGCAGGCCCTATATTTTGAGTAGTCAGTAGTGGATGCCGCGCAAATTCCTATCGTTTATTCTCATTCTTAGTCAGTTAAATATTATTTTAATAACTGAAAACTATTTTTTAAAGCAAAAAGTTACCGTCATAAAAACTCCCCTTTTCTAAAATGAACGAAACTTGTTTACAACGTCTCATCTTTTGTTGCGCGTGCACTGCTAGCACGCTACGATTATTCCGCACTGCGTCTCGCGCATACAACGCATATATATACGCCGCATATCTACGAAGCGTGTTATGCGTTATCAACACTCAAGATGACATATGGGGTCGTCTACAGCCTGATAGACGACACCCAAAATCATGCGGTTGTCCAATCAGATTATGTGTCTACGAAATAGACCACTCCCACTGACTAAGAATTCTGTATCATTCAGTTTTCATATATTACCTTACAACAGTGGCGGGAGGGGGGGGCAGCTCCCCTGTGAGAAGTATTGCCCCTGTAAGTAGTTCCAGTATAAACTGTAACTGTATCAGGTCCGCATATAGATGTCATTATGTTTATGATAAAGACTGAAGTCTTGCTTGCAGGACTATCCCTGTAAGATGCTGGCTGCTCTATTTTTAACCAATTTGTGATATTTTCGACAAAGTTTCCCCCCTGGAAATTTGCCTTGCCCCCCTGTGAAGAAGTCCTGGCTATGCCACTGCCGTACAATATATAGCCGTATTATTCGGCTCTTAATCAGCACCGGCAATCAGCGGGTCTGCATAAGCACAAAGTATTGTAACCGTACTAATCGCGTATGCGGTAGAGACGGCAATTAGGCGATACATTCACAACATGAAATCAATTGATTACTTTACAGGTATGCAAACCAAGTGTTATACTAATGTATGACGTATGGCGCACTCAATACCATTGATACACTATAGTTAACTGTGATTGATTTTCCTGACCAGTTATTTGCAGCCTTGCCCTCAAACCGAGTCAGTGACCTGACAGCGTTTTATTTTAAGATATTAATGTTTTCCGAAATGCTCAAACTAAAATAATGAATGCAGCAATTCATATTACCTATTGTTTATATACTTGAAGCATATGACATAAAATTTACTTGTGCAAATGCATTCATCAAGATCATAATCACACGTACTTGCCATATTGCATTTCTTTAGCTCTCAGGCTAAATGCAATAACTCCATGGCACATATGATTATATATCTTGACTATAAAATGCATTGCACTCAGTTCATTATCCTTATCATAAATTTTACTGTATAAAGTAAAGCACATATGAGAATTAATTGTTAGGTCATTACAACATTGAGTGAATCGCTGTGAGCAAATCACACATTGGTTTACTGGTAATTATATTAAAAAGGGAACGGAAGTCAGAAACAACTGGGGTAGAAGAAATAGGGACTCTGCATCATGTTCATTAATTAGTCAATTAAGTTATGGAGTTATAATAAAATTATTTAAGGCAAAAAAAAAAAAAGGTTTGTCTCAAAGCTCACGAGAAATTTAAAACAAATGCGAAATGCGATTTAAAAAAAAAAAAAATTTATTCCGACTTTTTTCATAGTCACTAAATAAATTCATCAGGTTTGTTGATAAACATTATAGAAGATTTCATTGAAACAAAACCAAAAATAAACTCGCTGTTTGACGGTTTCGCCTATCATGGTCGATAGGCATCATCAGAATGATGGTGGCAGAGCCATACTTCCGGTTGGACGTATCCCGACTGAAGAGGGTGTTTTATCAGCCAGGTGAGAATCATACACGTGACTAAGGAAGTAGGCCCCCTCGTCTCTGTGTTCATTACGTTCGGACCTCGTCTCCTGATCCAAATGGATTCTTTAATTCTTCTTGTATTGGCATCATCTTCCTTACAAAGATCCCACAGCAGAAAACATCCCTAGAATTTACGGTACCCCGAAAATTCACAAGCCAGGCAATAAGGTCCGTCCAATCGTGGATTATACTGGCACTATTGGCTACCAGACTTCTCGCGCTCTAGCTGACATTTTAGGTCCTCTCGTAGGTGGTACTGAACATCATGTTCGTAATTCAAAGCACTTAGCGGAAAGCATGGCAGAAGTGTTCATAGAAGAGGGGGAGATTTTTAACTCCCATGACGTTGTCTCGTTGTTCACTAACACTCCCATAGATAAATCGCTGGAAGTTATCAAATCTCGGCTTGAGGATGACAAGACCTTGAAAAATAGAACTCTGCTCACAGTTGCTGATGTTATTGAATTATTACGCTTTGTACTTACCACGACTTACTTCTTATTCAGCGGTAAGATATATACAAACAGCGCGTTCGGTGCAGCTATGGGAAGCCCGTCTCCCGGTGGTGGCTAATCTGTACTTAGAATTTTTAGAACAACAAGCGCTGGCCTCGGCACCATTGGACTGTAGACCTACCCTTTGGAAGAGATATGTCGATGACATATTAGAAATTGTCAATAAAGAACAGGTAGACAATCTCACGGACCATCTCAATCAAAGCGACCCCACGGAAATATTAAGTTTACATATGAGAAAGAACAAGAAGGTACCATCCCATTTTTGGACACTTTAATCAGACGGAAAGCTGATGGCTCAGTGAAGTTGTTGGTTTACAGGAAGGTCACCCACACTGACCAATACCTTAACTTCGAGTCTCACCACCCTATTCACCATAAACTTGGTGTAGTCCGTACTCTACTCGATAGAATGAATAGTATTGTTACTGAGGAGGAGGATAGGAAGCAGGAAGAAGAAAAGATCAAACAAGCGCTCGGGCGCTATGGTTACCAGGTTGGACTTTCAAACAAGTCAAAGAAAAAATGGTGAAAAAACAGAGCAAGGCTAACACCAAGAAAGACAGTAAAAATCAGACCAAGGGACTTGTTGTGATCCCGTGACGTAGAGGGACTCGCAGAGAAAGCCCCGGGGGTGCCAGTTGAACCGTCAATGAAGTCATCACCGACCAAAATTTCGCGGTAAAAGGGTATCTTTTTAAGCATAGGCCCGTCCCCGCGGGACGCTAAAAGGGTCTCAATTTTGGTGTTTTCTGGAAAAAAGGGTACCTTTTTACAATAGATATGTCGGTGTTTTGGGTTCATGAAAAATCAAAGTCCAGCATTTGACGTCAGCCGCTGTTTTCGTTCCTGATTGTAAACAACTTCTTACTTCCGGGTCTGTAAGTGTAATATATTAGTCTTGTGCCCGGTCTTGTACCATGATTAAAACTCGGTGATGTTTGTGCATGCTGCCGAGCAGGCTGCGTAGAGACGGGCGTAGAGACTACGAATTTTGTACAAGGTACAGATACTGTGTAATCGGAATGGATTACGACATACGTTTGACTGCTGAACCAGATATGACAGGAACCATGCCTTTTGGAAATCGTGAAGTGACATTTGCCATCGCTGTTTGTCACTCGCGCAAAACCGAAGTTAAACGGGGAAAAAAAGTGCTTTATATTTCAGATTTCAGAGCTTAGCGCGGATCAAGTATTGTGAATTTAATATGGTTCATGTATTTATTGCCAAGAATAGGAAATAAAACTTTTCCACTACAAATAACCTGTTGGTGTATGATCTTCCCAGGATGTACTTGTACTAATTGGATACCAATGAAATGATTGCAGCTTGTTTGTTGTGTATGACCACAATTTTGTGTAGTATGAACGGCTATGGTGTCATGCTCAGATTTGCTTGAAAATGATACAGAATCTGGAGATTGGTGAGAAAAACTCACCTGCCAATTTTTAATTTTTTCCAAAAGAGCGTTTTGACTTATGTAATTTTTTGTGATTGGAAAACTCCATAGACTTTGCACACGGCATGTTTTTGGCATGTTGCCAAGTTCTTCAAATCAGCTTAAGTTTTGAAAACAAGTAATTTGTTTAAATGTGATTTTCTCTCCTTTATACCCAATGCATAAATCTGTTTTTAATTTATTTTATTGCAAAAATGCTACTTAATAAAGGACAGCAATTTTTTCCAAGATATTGGCCTTAACAAAGGAGAGATAAAATGGTAATGTTAGTACTTTTTTCAATTTTCTTGACTTTTTCTAGAAACACTAAATTACCTAAATTCTAGAATTTTTTTAGAGCTAACTACAGGTCCAATTTCAACAAACAAGGTGTCATATGAAAGGTAATCAAATTTAGAAAATTCTCTCGCCAGCTTTTTTTAATTAAGTGTTTCTATTTTAAGTTATAGATGTTTCTAAAATTCCCTAAAATCAAAAATTTAAAAATTAATTTTCTAACAAATTAAACACTTTATCCAAAAAAGCTGGCGAGAGAATTTAGATATTAAGCTTATACACCATCCCTGAAAGTTTGGAAACCATAGCATACTCCATGTAGGCAAAAAAAATTATTATGTGGAAAAATTTAGGTAATTTTCAAAAAATAAAGAAATACATAAGAAATGGTAGAATTTTTATGAAACTCAAAAAATAGGTGGAGTGAAGACTTATCTTTAGTTTGTTCCAAGTTTTAAATTAATACACAATTCCAATTTGCTATTGTGGCTATTTTGCTGCAAGCTTGATTAGCCGTTCATACTACCTTAAGGATGATATTCCAGGCTATTTCATATAACAGAAATTGTATGTAAAGGGATTGGAAATACACTAGGTAAATATTGCTTTCTACCTTCGTCAGTGAAAAGGGTCATTGGGACATGTAAGGTCAGTGATATGGGTACCTTTGTTTGCACCATGGCTGTGGTCAGTGATTTGGGTATCCTTTTTCATAGCAGGTCAGTGGTAAGGGTTACCTTTCAGCCCTTGGGCATGTCAGTGTTTTGGGTGAAAAATAAAAGTGTCTGGTCAGTGATGACAACATGCAATGGTATATGAGTGGCACCCCCGGGGAGAAAGCCAACAGAATCTTCCGGAAACACGGTATAGCTACGGCTATGAAACCAAACACCACCCTCCGCAAAATGCTTGTCCATCCTAAAGATAAAATCGATCCTCTCAGCACCACCGATTGTGTATACGAGATTCCATGCGCGAACTGTAAACATTCCTATGTCGGTGAAACGGGCATAAATTTGAAACACGACTTAATGAACACCAAAAAGAAACTGCCAGGGTGTCCAAGACCAAAACAAACTACACTCGTCAAACCCGCAAGCAATCTGCGAGTGAACAGTCAAAGTCAGCAATTGCGGATCATGCGGTCCAGCAAAACCATGTTATCAATTGGGACAATGCCAAAATTCTTTGTAAGGAAGATGATGCCAATACAAGAAGAATTAAAGAATCCATTTGGATCAGGAGGCGAGGTCCGAACGTCATGAACAGAGAGCGAGGGGCCCACTTCCTTAGTCACGTGTATGATCCTCTCCTGGCTGATAAAACACCCTCTTCAGTCGGGATACGTCCAACCGGAAGTATGGATCTGCAACCATCATTCTGATGATGCCTATCGACCATGATAGGCGAAACCGTCAAACAGTGAGTTTATTTTTGGTTTTGTTTCAATGAAATCTTCTATAATTTTTTCATAGTATTTTGAGAAAAAGTCTGATTTTCGCCAATTTTTTCTGGACAAAACTAAAAAAAAAAAAAATTTGAAATAAAAAAAATTTCCGCATTTCTTTTTTATCAAATCGTGCGATTTTACAAACGCGCGCGCAAGCTTTGAGACAAACCTTTTTTTTTTTTTAATAAACTTATTGTACACAATCAACACCCAGTTACTGCTATACATGTGCTCAATTAATGTAGACAAATGGTTTTAATTGCTTGCCAAGCTATTAACAACCATATCATGGTGCCAGTCCTGTCATTAAGTCATGTTTAGTAACTTCATACTATACTGCCGCTTGCCACTTTGCCGCTCTGAAGATGATTTTGCTTTACTGCGCAGTCGCACCAGAAACGCTAGCGGTGATCAATGGCAAGCCGATATATCGATCACTCCACCGCTTTGACGCAACTCTGATGTATGAGAACGAATTACGATTTTGCGGTGCCGCTCTGATGTATGAAAAAAAATTACGATTTTGGAGTAGTGCATATTGCACTCCCCAAAAACAAAAAAAAAAGATATAGAAAAGTGCTCCATCTGACAAAAAACGAAAGGGGGGGGGGCAAAGGAAAAGGGGAAAGGAGCCTGTGTCACACCAAAATTGACCCAAAACTAGTGTAAAATACCAAATTTTATGCGCTGTTAGTAGTGCTTTCGGTGGTCCCAAAATAGCTTTTTGAGAGCTCAAAGAAAACATGTAGAGTCTCTCTAAAAATACATGCTATGTTACCATTCTCATCTTTCGAAGTGCAGAATAAAGCTATTTTTATGTCTAGTATGATTGAGGAAATCTTGAGCCTAAAACCCTTGCTCCTGATGAAGAAATCACAATTTGCACCCCTGAGTACAGCTGTTGAAAGGTGTGTTCATTCGATTGAATTTCCTACTGTAGGTGATGTCTCCATTGAGTTGTGTTTTTCTCACAGATTTCTTTCATGATATATTTTGTTTTCCAATTGTTCTACAGCTCATACCCAGTAACTTACAATGACCACTGCACCCAAGAAACTACTCAACTCAATTGAACAATGTGTGGATGATGCTTTGGAAGGAGTAGTCAGCATACATCCTGGTCTGAGACTTCTAGATGACCATAGAGTGGTCATCAGAGAGGATATTGAGCAGGTCATTATAGATGGGAAAGTGACCTTGTTGTCTGGTGGAGGGTCTGGACATGAGCCTGCACATGCAGGTAAGAATCTTATGCTTGCATCCTGTTGGAAAGAGGAAATTGGGCATGGAGGCAGCGGTGGAAGCAGGATTTGTAATGGAAGGGAGGGAGCAAAAATAGACAAGTATGGCATTTTTTGCCCAAAATAGTGCATTTGCTGTGATTTTACATGGTATGGCTGATGAAAACTCATTAGACCTTAAGGGGGTACTACACCCCTGCCCAATTTTGTGCCTAGTTTTGCATTTTTTCAAAAATTATAGCGCATTGGGGACAAGTAAGATATATCATATTATAGGGGCAAGGACTACAACTACTGCACTGGAAATTTTATTTCAGCACAGACAACAATTGTGGAGTAACAGTCAAAAAAGAGGGACAACCAATATTTGATCAATAAATCAATAACTACTTGCTTTGAGTTGCTGAATTTTCAGTGCAGTAGTTGTAGTCCTTGCCCCTATAATATGCATATCTTACTTGCCACCAGTGTGCTATAATTTTTGAGAAAAATGCAAAAATAGGCACAAAATTGGCCAGGGGTGTAGTACCCCCTTAATGTACTAGCTATTGCAGGTATATATGAAAAAAAAAAAAAAAACCGTTGACAACGTAAAGAAAGCAGCATGTTTAAAAAGCCACACCCCGGCTCACTTTTTGAAACTTGGTCCCATTTTGAATATCAACAGCAAATCGGTGTTTTTTCGCATCATTGCCATTAACATGCCTACTTGTTATTCGTTTAATTCAATCATTGATCATGAACTTAATAATTATTATAAAACAAAACATATATAGGATATTGGCCAAGAACAACATAATAACCTTTCTGATCGTTCCAGATTGCTAACAACTTTTAAGTAATATATCGCATCGGCACATTAAAGATTCATAACACTTCTGGAAATGTTTTAAGTTGATAATTATGACAAAGTTTAAATCAGTATCTTTTATATACAAATGGGACCAAGTTTCAAAAAGTGAGCCGAGGTGGGGGCTTTTTAAACTTGCTGCTTTCTTTACGTTGTCAACGTTTTTTTTTTTTTTTTCCTTTCTTTTTATGAATGAAGCCGAGTAGCTCCAAGCTTGAAAAGTCATCCGGTTCCATCGAAGTTTGAATAATATTATCCTTGATTTATGACAATGACAAATACGAGTAGGCCTATATGTAGCTATACCTATAACTAAAATGTACGTGGTTCTTTGTAGCACTGGGGCAATCTAGTTGGATATCCAAATTTCGCCGTTTGTGGTTCTTTGTAGCCCTGCAGGCAATCTAGTTGGATATCTCTATTGAGCGGCGGTGGTTGGGGGTCTTTCGCGGTTCGTGGTTATAATTTTCCTTATTCTTCAAGCCCTGTCCTCTATCGGGGCTAATTTATTGTTTAAGCTTGTTGGATATCCATATTTCGCGGTGTGTGGTTCTTTGTAGCCCTGCGGGGCAATATAGTTGGATATCTCTATTGAGGTGGTTGTTGGAGGTCTTTCACGGTTCGTGGTTATAATTTTCCTTATCCTTCAAGCCTTGCCCTCTATTGAGGGCTAATTTATAGTTAAAACTTGTTGGACATCCATATTTCGCGGTGTGTGGTTCTTTATAGCCCTGCGAGTAATCTAGTTGGATATTTCTATTGGCGGCAGTTGTTGGCAGTTTTTCGCGGTTTGTGGTTTTAATTTGTAGGATATCCATATTTCAAGATTTGTGGTTCCTGAGTCCTGCAAGGGCAATCTAGCTAAATATCCAAATTTCGCGGTTTGTGGTTCTTTGAACCCCTGCGGGGCAATCTAGTTGGATATCCCTATTGAGCGGCGGTTGTCGGTGGTCTTTTGAGATTTAATTTTCCCTTTAATTTCGGGCCGCCCCCTCCTCTACATCCCGAGGATGCTTTTCAATAATTTAAATTATACGGTGTCAACAATTACTATTACTTGGTATGATAACTTATCTTACCATGTTGACTTATATTGTTTGTTAAGGCAACTTTCGCGGTTCGTGGTTATAATTTCCCTAATCCTTCAAGCTTTGCCCTCTATCGAGGGCTAATTTATAGTTAAAACTTGTTGGACATCCATATTTCGCGGTTTATGGTTCTTTATAGCCCTGCTTGGGCAATCTAGTTGGATATCCAAATTTCGCGTTTGTGGTTCTTTGTAGCCCTGCGGGGCAATATATTTGAATATTTCTATTAAGCGGCAGTTGTTGGCGGTTTTTCGCGGTTTGTGGTTTTAATTTGCAGGATATCCATATTTCAAGATTTGTGGTTCCTGAGTCCTGCGGGGCAATCTAGCTGGATATCCAAATTTCGCGGTTTGTGGTTCTTTGTAGCCCTCTTGGACAATCTCGTTGGATATCCCTATTGAGCGGCGGTTGTCGGCGGTCTTTTGAGATTTAATTTTCCCTTTAAGGAGGCACACAGGATCACTAATTATCCATTATTATTCACCTCATAACTCGAAAACTATTTATGTAAAGTATATAAAAGTATACATTTTTTGAACGGAAATGAGCTCATCAATCCATTTAAAATGTCAGTTTTGGGTCAAAAGTACAATTTTCGAGAAAATCCCCAAAAACGGCTTTTTTGACCAAAAATTTTTGGTCCGCCATAAAAAAATTATTTGAAAATCAAAAACTGTAAAACATGAATTTTATTAATTCAGACAAATAAATCTAGAAAGTGTTTTTTGATTTTTTCAAAATTTTGCTTAGTTTTTAAAATATAGGCAAAAAATCAGTAAAAACGTATGACCCGTGTTCAAATTTTTGAATCATGGGTGATAAAAAAAGTTCTAGGCCCTAATTTAAAAAAATGAAAAAACACTATCTAGATTTTGGCCATATCTAAACGTTTGACTTAAAAACTTACCTCAGTGATGCTTCATTTAGACGCTATGGCGGACCAAAAATGGTTAAAAGTGGTCAAAAGTGAACTTGCCGAAAATCGCGATTTAGAAAAATACAGCGGATTTTAGGCCCATTTTGAAGATTATTCCATAAATATATAATCCGGTGACTTGTGACGTTTGGTCAAGTTAGAAAATGAGAAGGGGCGTCCAACTGCAGCAGATTGGCATTTTTTTGGTGATTTAGAAGGTAAAATATACAATTTTACTCAATTATCCGTGCACATTCGGCAGATATTTATCCACATGGTGTAATCATTTTATTTACTGCAGTCTTGTTTCCATGGTGCAGCAGAGCTTCCGGCAAGGCCGTGGCGGCATCAGCAAGGCTGTCAGCGTCAGCGTTGAGGAAGCGACAGGGCTCATGGGACAGACAGACAGGTTACTGCGAATAAGTTGCACAGTGCATGGTAGTGTTGCCGCGAATCGAAACCATGATTATTTAAGCACAATTTTGTCCTGTTCCGTACAAAAAAGATCATGCTCTGTATTAAAATTTAATATAAAAAGTAGCATAGAATAACTGACAAGCAATTATTTTAGCAGATAATCAGGAAGTTTTATGAAATGAAGAATAAATTGAGACATTATTATAATTGTGATTTCTGTTTTGTCCTAATTTTCTTAATTTTGCTTTAAAAATGCAATGTTTTTAATTTATCGCTTTTGGTTATTTTCTTTCCTTTTTTTTTTTTTTTGGTGTTGACAAATATTGCATTTTATGTTCATTGTCCTTTTCTGAACCGCAAACATGATGTTGTTACTACTCGTTGCTTTTTCTTTTTAGTTAGGAATCCCAAGTAAAATTTGAAAAGATTCTGATGTGTCGCATTACTCAATATTCCGTTTTTGTTATTGTAATTGTTTGTAGTTATCATATTTTATTTTTAACTTTTTACGGAATATCAAACACGTACAAAGGTCATAGGCCTATTATAGGCCTAAAGCTACAATAAAGTTGTAAAATATTTTGTACCGCATAAAAAGTGAATAAAATACAACAACAAAAATATAAAAAAAAGTGTGTCTGTTGTTGTTTTCAATCAAATAAGCGATGTAAAAATTGGGGTAAAAGTTGTAATTTGTCTTGAATAAAATACTGGTAAAACGGACAAAAGGTCGTCCTATATATTATGTTAAACGGGCAAAACACGGAGAGGTCACAAGAAAACTGAAAAACAGGGAAATTGACATAGCCTAACAAAACCGAATTTCAAAAGTAGAAAACGGAACACTTGTGGCTTTAAATTAGATTGTGGTTTATGCAGTAGGCCTACCGTATAGGCATCATGCTGTAAAGAGCGTGCAAACACTGCATGAAAACATTCACGAAAAATGCTTTAAAGCAGTTTACCTTTTAAAGTATGCATAAAACATTATAAACGTGAAAGTTGAAAACCAGGCAAACATTGCAAATAAAAAGGCATTCGCCAAAACATTACGCAAAAAGTGTTGTAAAACCAAAAGCTTTTATCGCAATCATAATCAATCAGGAGTAGAGAACGTTTGAAAATGAATCTTAAATCCGTGTTTTAATAACACTTTGAAACATTATTCAGGGCCTTAGGTATCTAATATAGGCATACCGGTAGTAACTGCTTGCCTATTTTTATGGTCTTCAAAATTAAGACGAGACTGAACGACCGCAGAGGCCCCCGAACCAAGGCTGGGACTGCATAATTATAAGCTAATATAATAGGCCTATATTCTTGTCCAACTACACCAACTTGGTAAATCAATAATAACAATGAAATGAATGAATGAATGAATGAATGAATGAATGAAATAAAACAAATTTTTAAACATAAAACAATAAGCCTAATGATGTACGGGCTAAGTCTAGCCTACTAGCAAAATATTTAGGGCCTACGTTTTCTATCGTATCTACCAGATTGCGTCATCATTACAGGGCTTCTTCGGGTAACTACTTCTTACAGATAATTTCATCTTTTCAAGTTCAGAATGAAACTTGAAAAACAAAACAAAAAAACAAAAAATTCACTAAATTATGTTCATATAAAAACCTATAATTTATACCACTATATCAGCACTTTTTTAGCGAAATTTATCGAGTAGGCCTACTGATTCTAGGATGGGGACGGTGGTGGTCTGTCGGCCCGCAGTTTATAATGCAATGGTGCAAGCTTTACCTACCTTGGAAGAGATCAATACGATAAAATACGGTAGTTATCGCGATTGGCGACTCCAGCGCCTCAATCAGCAATCACCTCGCCCATCCAGTTTACCATGTGTGCGTGTCTTTGCTAGCTATGCTATGCCGCAGTATGCAGCGTTTGAGAACGCGATATATTGCGGGAAAACAATGATTTATTTGCTTTTGCATTTTGACGAATTTTTAATGAAAAGGGGTCTTTAAACTAGAAGGCTATATATTTGTACACAAATACGGCTATACCCGCATGTTATCGGTGTACCTAAACTTACAGTCTTTATTTGCTGAGGACTTAAAATAAAGAAACTGTAAAAAGTCGCCCAATTGGGCAGAAAATGTGTAAAAGTGAAAGTACAAGTCACAAGCTTTAATTGAATGTAGGTTGCACTGTCGTAGCACTTAAAATAAAGAAATTGTAAAAAGTCCCCTCCCAGGGGAGTCGTCTCTCTAATTACTCTCCATAGGTTGCTGTTGTCAGTCTCTCTTACTCACAGTGAGGCTATGCAATATGATTGGGGGAAACTATTCCAGAGGGAGTATGTAAATTAAATGGAACAGCCATTTCAGAGGGAGTATGTAAATTAAACGGAACAGCCTTTATTGTGGTCATTCCAGAGGGAGTATGTAAATTAAATGGAACAGCCAATGGGTATGTAATTTAACTGGAACAGCCTCAGCGTAAATGTCATCTATATTATAATTACGCTATTCTCTGTGGATCTGTTTAGTCCTACGTGTATGGGGTGGGTGTTAGTAACAATATAATTCTCAGGTGCAATCTGTGTACAAACTCTGAGCCCTGAAGCTGCTTAATTTGATGAGAAACGGCCGGCCCTTTGTTTTAAGATTTGGGGCCCTGGGGCCCATAGTATTTGACTTATGAGGCTCATGAACATATATTGAAGTATAATTCTCTGATGCTCTCAGTAGACTCAAGCTGGGTACTGTAGCTGCTTTATTTACTGAGTAACGGCCGGCCCTATGTTTTAGCGTTTGGGGCCCTGGGGCCCATATTATGTGACATATGGGGCTCATATGTACATATAACAATGTAATTCTCAGGTGCAATCTGTGTACAAACTCTGAGCCCTGAAGCTGCTTTATTTGATGAGAAACGGCCGGCCCTTTGTTTTAACATTTGGGGCCCTGGGGCCCATAATATTTGACTTATGGGGCTCATTTACATATGTTGAAGTATAATTCTCAAGTGTTATTAGTACACTCAAGCTGGGCATTGTAGCTGCTTTATTTACTGAGTAACGGCCGGCCCTATGTTTTAGCATTTGGGCCCTGGGGCCCATATTATGTGACATATTGGAGTTATATATACATATGACAATATAATACTAAAGACCTATCTGTGTACCAAATCTGAACCCCGTAGCTACCTTATTTGCTGAGAAACGACCGGCCCTTTGTTTTAACATTTGGGCTCCTGGGGCCCCTAGCCTTGTACATTTGGGGCCAAAATAGGCAAAAGGCACATCTACAATTTAGGGCTCATACATGTGCCACATATGAGCCCTAGTGCCCTTGTAGCTTTAGAGCTAGCCTTGTCAATATGTTGCTCCTTATTTTTAACATTTGGGGCCCTGGGGCCCATAATATATAACATATGGGGCTCATGTATACTTGTATTTATAGAGTACCCATGGGGCTATCAGTGTACCAACTCAGGGCCCTGAGGCTGCTTCATCTGATAAAAAACGGCATGATTTGTGTTTTTACCTTTCGACCCCTGGGGCCCGTGACCTTTGACCTCTGGGGCCGAGATGGGCAAAAGGCACTTCTCACGGGTAGGGCCCATAAGTGTACCACATATGGGCCCTGGGGCCCTTGTAGTTTTAGCGCTAGCCTTGACAGAATGATGTGTTTGATGGAAGGAAAAGGAGAAGGAGGAGGAGAAGAAACTAGATGGCACAGTTGTGTTTGACCAAACACGAATATCTATGCCTGTGTTTCCCACCCTAACCCCCTTAACCCACCATGACACTCTTAATCCATCATGACACCCCATGTTTTAAAAGGGCTATCAGTATACCAACGAAAAAAATTGAAATAAATAAATTAATTAATTAAAAATCAAATAATACCCCTTTAATTGCATTTGCTGTGTAAACACTTGAGGGCGCTGCTCCTTATATAATGCAACAAACATGTTCCATACAAAAAAAAATCAAAAAAAAAAAAATCAAAAAATCTGAATACCCCTTAATCCCAAAACGGAGTGTCCCTTTAATGGCTGTTCCATCACCCTAACACCCACTGACACCCCATATTCTAAAAGGGCTATCAGTATACCAAAAAAAAAAATTAAAATTAATTAATTAAAAATCAAATAATAGCCCTTTAATTGCATTTGCTGTGTAAACGCTTGAGGGCGCTCCTCCTTAAATAATGCAACAAACACGTTCCATACAAAAAAAATCAAAAAAAAAAAAAAATCAAAAATCTGAATACCCTTTAATCCCAAAACGGAGTGTCCCGGCTGTTCCATCACCCTAACACCCACTGACACCCCATATTCTAAAAGGGCTATCAGTATACCAAAAACAAAATTAAAATTAATTAATTTAAAATCAAATAATAGCCCTTTAATTGCATTTGCTGTGTAAACGCTTGAGGGCGCTCCTCCTTAAATAATGCAACAAACATGTTCCATACAAAAAAAAAATCAAAAAAAAAAATCAAAAAATCTGAATACCCCTTTAATCCCAAAACGGAGTGTCCCCTTAATGGCTGTTCCATCACCCTACACTGAAAACCTATCTGTGTACCAAATCTGAGCCCTGTAGCTACTTTATTTGCTGAGAAACGGCCGGCCCTTTGTTTTAACATTTGGGCCTCTGGGCCCCTAGCCTTAAAAAAATCTGGGGCCATAATTGGTAAAATGCATATACTACAAGTTCGGGCCCATACGTGTGCCACATATGAGCCCTAGTGCCCTTGTAGTTTCACAGCTAACCTTGTCAAACTGTTGCCCCTTTTTAACATTTGGGGCCCTGGGGCCCATAATATATGACATATGGGGCTCATGTATACATGTAAATATAGAGTACTCCTGGGGCTATCAGTGCACCAACTCAGGGCCCGGAGGCTGCTTTATTTGATGAGAAGCGGCATGCTTTGTATTTTTACATTTGGGCCCCTGGGGCCCGTGACCTTTGACCTATGGGGCCAAAATGGGCAAAAGGCACATCTACGAGGTAGGGCCACTATGTGTGCCAAATATGAGCCCTGGGGCCCTTGTAGTTTTGGAGATAGCCCTGTCAATATGAAGGGTGAGAAGGAGGAGAAGGAGGAGAAGAAGGAGAAGGAGAAGACTAACTAGATGGCACTGTTGTGTTTGATCAAACACGAATATCTATGCCTGTGATTCCCACCCTAACCCCCAACCACGCACCCCCACCACCATGACACTCTTAACTCACCCTGACACCCCGTAATATGTCTAATGCTGAAACAGCTATCAGTATACCAACATAGAGCATTGTAGCTGCTTTATTTACCGAGTAACGGCCGGCCCTAGCATTTGGGGCCCTGGGCCCCTATTATGTGCCATATGGGGCTCGTATATTCAAACAATATAATGCTAAAGATCTATTATTGTACCAAATCTGAGCCATGTAGCTACTTTATTTGCTGAGAAACGGCCGGCCCGTAGTTTTAATATTTGGGCCTCTGGGGCCCCTAGCTTTTAAAATCTGGGGCCAAAATAGGCACAATGCATATCTACAAGTTTGGGCCCATACGTGCGCCACACATGAGCCCTAGTGCCCTTGTAGTTTTACAGCTAACCTTGTAAATCTGTTGCCCTTATTATAACATTTGGGGCCCTGGGGCCCATAATATATGACATACGGGGCTCATGTATATCTGTAAATATAGAGTACCCCTGGGGCTATCAGTGCACTAACTCAGGGCACCGAGGCTGCTTTATTTAATGAGAAACGGCATGCTTTGTATTTTTACATTTGGGCCCCTGGGGCCCGTGACCTTTGACCTATGGGCCCAAAATGGGCAAAAGGCACATCTATGGGGTAGGGCCATTAAGTGTGCCAAATATGAGCCCTGGGGCCCTTGTAGTTTTGGAGATAGCCCTGTTAATATGAAGCGTCAGAAGGAGAAGGAGAAGGAGAAGAAGAAGGAAAAGGAGAAGACTAAAGAGCATAAGCAGAATATCTATGCCCTGTTGCACAGGCATAGATAAAGAGCATAAGCAGAATATCTATGCCCTGTTGCACAGGCATAGATAATAGATGGCACAGTTGTGTTTGACCAAACACGAATATCTATGCCTGTGTTTCCCACCCTAACCCCCTTAACCCACCATGACACTCTTAATCCATCATGACACCCCATATTCTAAAAGGGCTATCAGTATACCAATGAAAAAAATTGAAATAAATAAATAATTAAAAATCAAATAATACCCCTTTAATTGCATTTGCTGTGTAAACGCCGAGGCGCTCCTCCTTAAATAATGCAACAAACATGTTCCATACAAAAAAAATCAAAAAAAAAAAAAAAAATCAAAAAATCTGAATACCCCTTTAAATCCCAAAACGGAGTGTCCCTTTAATGGCTGTTCCATCACCCTAACACCCACTGACACCCCATATTCTAAAAGGGCTATCAGTATACCAACAAAAAAAAATTGAAAATTAATTAATTAAAAATCAAATAATAGCCCTTTAATTGCATTTGCTGTGTAAACGCTGAGGGCGCTCCTCCTTAAATAATGCAACAAACACGTTCCATACAAAAAAAATCAAAAAAAAAAAAAAAAAATCAAAAAATCTGAATACCCTTTAATCCCAAAACGGAGTGTCCTTTAATGGCTGTTCCATCACCCTAACACCCACTGACACCCCATATTCTAAAAGGGCTATCAGTATACCAAGAAAAAAAATTAAAATTAATTAATTAATTAAAAATCAAATAATAGCCCTTTAATTGCATTTGCTGTGTAAACGCTTGAGGGCGCTCCTCCTTAAATAATGCAACAAACATGTTCCATACAAAAAAAATCAAAAAAAAAAAAAAAATCAAAAAATCTGAATACCCCTTTAATCCCAAAACGGAGTGTCCCTTTAATGGCTGTTCCATCACCCTATACTGAAAACCTATCTGTGTACCAAATCTGAGCCCTGTAGCTACTTTATTTGCTGAGAAACGGCCGGCCCTTTGTTTTAACATTTGGGCCTCTGGGGCCCTAGCCTTAAAAATCTGGGGCCATAATTGGTAAAATGCATATCTACAAGTTCGGGCCCATCGTGTGCCACATATGAGCCCTAGTGCCCTTGTAGTTTCACAGCTAACCTTGTCAAACTGTTGCCCCTTTTTTAACATTTGGGGCCCTGGGGCCCATAATATATGACATATGGGGCTCATGTATACATGTAAATATAGAGTACTCCTGGGGCTATCAGTGCACCAACTCAGGGCCCTGAGGCTGCTTTATTTGATGAGAAGCGGCATGCTTTGTATTTTTACATTTGGGCCCCTGGGGCCGTGACCTTTACCTATGGGGCCAAAATAGGCAAAAGGCACATCTATGGGGTAGGGCCATTAAGTGTGCCAAATATGAGCCCTGGGGTCCTTGTAGTTTTGGAGATAGCCCTGTTAATGTGAAGGGTCAGAAGGAGAAGAAGAAGAACTAGATGGCACAGTTGTGTTTGACCAAACACGAATATCTATGCCTGTGTTTCCCACCCTAACCCCCTTAACCCACCATGACACTCTTAATCCATCATGACACCCCATATTCTAAAAGGGCTATCAGTATACCAACGAAAAAAATTGAAATAAATAAATAAATTAAAAATCAAATAATACCCTTTAATTGCATTTGCTGTGTAAGCGCTTGAGGGCGCTCCTCCTTAAATAATGCTACAAACATGTTCCATACAAAAAAAATCAAAAAAAAAAAAAAATCAAAAAATCTGAATACCCCTTTAATCCCAAACAGAGTGTCCCTTTAATGGCTGTTCCATCACCCTAACACCCACTGACACCCCATATTCTAAAAGGGCTATCAGTATACCAACAAAAAAATTAAAATTAATTAATTAATTAAAAATCAAATAATAGCCCTTTAATTGCATTTGCTGTGTAAACGCTTGAGGCGCTCCTCCTTAAATAATGCAACAAACATCGCTTCCATACAAAAAAATCAAAAAAAAAAAATCAAAAAATCTGAATACCCTTTAATCCCAAAACGAGAGTGTCCCTTTAATGGCTGTTCCATCACCCTAACACCCATTGACACCCCATATTCTAAAAGGGCTATCAGTATACCAACAAAAAAAATTAAAATTAATTAATTAATTAAAAATCAAATAATAGCCCTTTAATTGCATTTGCTGTGTAAACGCTTGAGGCGCTCCTCCTTAAATAATGCAACAAACATGTTCCATACAAAAAAAAACCAAAAAAAAAAAATCAAAAAATCTGAATACCCCTTTAATCCCAAATCGGAGTGTCCTTTTAATGGCTGTTCCATCACCCTATACTGAAAACCTATCTGTGTACCAAATCTGAGCCCTGTAGCTACTTTATTTGCTGAGAAACGGCCGGCCCTTTGTTTTAACATTTGGGCCTCTGGGCCCCTAGCCTTAAAAATCTGGGGCCATAATTGGTAAAATGCATATCTACAAGTTCAGGCCCATCGTGTGCCACATATGAGCCCTAGTGCCCTTGTAGTTTCACAGCTAACCTTGTCAATCTGTTGCCCCTTCTTTTAACATTTGGGGCCCTGGGGCCCATAATATATGACATACGGGGCGCATGTATATCTGTAAATATAGAGTTCTCCTGGGGCTATCAGTGCACCAACTCAGGGCACCGAGGCTGCTTTATTTGATGAGAAACGGCATGCTTTGTATTTTTACATTTGGGCCCCTGGGGCCCGTGACCTTTGACCTATGGGCCCAAAATGGGCAAAAGGCACATCTATGGGGTAGGGCCATTAAGTGTGCCAAATATGAGCCCTGGGGCCCTTGTAGTTTTGGAGATAGCCCTGTTAATATGAAGCGTAAGAAGGAGAAGGAGAACTAGATGGCACAGTTGTGTTTGACCAAACACGAATATCTATGCCTGTGTTTCCCACCCTAACCCCTTAACCCACCATGACACTCTTAATCCATCATGACACCCCATATTCTAAAAAGGGCTATCAGTATACCAACGAAAAAATTGAAATAAATAAATAATTAAAAATCTAATAATACCCCTTTAATTGCATTTGCTGTGTAAACGCTCGAGGGCGCTCCTCCTTAAATAATGCAACAAACATGTTCCATACAAAAAAAATCAAAAAAAAAAAAAAAATCAAAAATCTGAATACCCCTTTAATCCCAAAACGGAGTGTCCCTCTAATGGCTGTTCCATCACCCTAACACCCACTGACACCCCATATTCTAAAAGGGCTATCAGTATACCAACAAAAAAAAATTAAAATTAATTAATTAATTAAAAATCAAATAATAGCCCTTTAATTGCATTTGCTGTGTAAACGCTTGAGGCGCTCCTCCTTAAATAATGCAACAAACATGTTCCATACAAAAAAAATCAAAAAAAAAAAAATCAAAAAATCTGAATACCCTTTAATCCCAAAACGGAGTGTCCTTTAATGGCTGTTCCATCACCCTATACTGAAAACCTATCTGTGTACCAAATCTGAGCCCTGTAGCTACTTTATTTGCTGAGAAACGGCCGGCCCTTTGTTTTAACATTTGGGCCTCTGGGCCCCTAGCCTTAAAAATCTGGGGCCATAATTGGTAAAATGCATATCTACAAGTTCGGGCCCATCGTGTGCCACATATGAGCCCTAGTGCCCTTGTAGTTTCACAGCTAACCTTGTCAAACTGTTGCCCCTTTTTTAACATTTGGGGCCCTGGGGCCCATAATATATGACATATGGGGCTCATGTATACATGTAAATATAGAGTACTCCTGGGGCTATCAGTGCACCAACTCATGGCCCTGAGGCTGCTTTATTTGATGAGAAACGGCGTGGTTTGTATTTTTACATTTGGGCCCCTGGGGCCCGTGACCTTTGACCTATGGGGCCAAAATGGGCAAAAGGCACATCTATGAGGTAGGGCCATTAAGTGTGCCAAATATGAGCCATGGGGCCCTTGTAGTTTTGGAGATAGCCCTGTTAATATGAAGCGTGAGAAGGAGAAGGAGAAGAAGAAGGAAAAGGAGAAGACTAAAGAGCATAAGCAGAATATCTATGCCCTGTTGCACAGGCATAGATAAGAAGAAGGAAAGGAGAAGACTAAAGAGCATAAGCAGAATATCTATGCCCTGTTGCACAGGCATAGATAACTAGAAGGCTATATATTTGTACACAAATACGGCTATACCCGCATGTACCCAAACTTACAGTCCTTATTTGCTGAGGACTTCAAATAAAGAAATTGTAAAAAGTTGCCCAATTGGGAAGAAAATGTGTAAAAAGTGAAAGTCCAAGTCACAAGCTTTAATTGAATGTAGGTTGCACTGTCGTAGCACTTAAAATAAAGAAATTGTAAAAAGTCCCCTCACAGAAGTCGTCTCTCTTACTCTCCATAGGTTGCTGTTGTCAGTCTCTCTTACTCACAGTGAGGCCATGCAATATGATTAGGGGGAAACTATTCCAGAGGGAGTATGTAAATTAAATGGAACAGCCATTTCAGAGGGAGTATGTAAATTAAATGGAACAGCCAATGGGTATGGGTATGTAATTTAACTGGAACAGCCTTAACGCTTCACGCTGGTATTTCCAATTGTGATATAATACGATCTGTCTGTTTAGTCCTATGTGTGTGGGGTGGATGGGTGTGTGGGTGTTAGTAACAATATAATTCTCAGATGCTATCTGTGTACAAATTCTGAGCCCGGAAGCTGCTTTCTTTGATGAGAAACGGCCCGCCCTTTGTTTTAACATTTGAGGCCCTGGGGCCCATAATATTTGACTTATTAGGCCCATGTACATAATTATGTTGAAGTATAATTCTCAAGTGCTATCAGTAGACTCAAGCTGGGCACTGTTGCTGCTTTATTTACTGAGTAACGGCCGGCCCTATGTTTTAGCGTTTGGGGCCCTGGGCCCATATTATATGACATATGGGGCTTATATGTACATATAACTATATAATTCTCAGGTGCAATCTGTGTACAAACTCTGAGCCCTGAAGCTGCTTTATTTGATGAGAAACGGCCGGCCCTTTGTTTTAACATTTGGGGCCCTGGGGCCCATAATATTTGACTTATGGGGCTCATGTACATATGTTGAAGTATAATTCTCAAGTACTATCAGAAAACTCAAGCTGGGCACTGTAGCTGCTTTATTTACTGAGTAACGGCCGGCCCTATGTTTTAGCTTTTGGGGGCCCTAGGGCCCATATTATGTGACATATGGGGGTTATATATACATATGACAATATAATACTAAAGACCTATCTGTGTACCAAATCTGAACCCTGTAGCTACTTTATTTGCTGAGAAACGGCCGGCCCTTTGTTTTAACATTTAGGCCACTGGGGCCCCTAGCCTTGTACATATGGGGCCAAAATGGGCAAAAGCCACATCTACAACTTAGGGCCCATACATATGCCACATATGAGCCCTAGTCATCTTATACTTATAGAGCTAGGCTTGTCAATCTGTTGCACCATATTTTAACATCTGGGCCCCTGGGCCCATAATATGTAACATATGGGGCTCTTGTATATTTGTAAATATAGAGTACCCCTAGGGCTATCAGTGTACCAACTCAGGGCCCTGAGGCTGCTTCATTTGATGAGAAACGGCATGCTTTGTATTTTCACATTTGGGCCCCTGGGGCCCGTGACCTTTGACCTCTGGGGCCAAGATGGGCAAAAGGCACTTCTACGGGTAGGGCCCATTAGTGTACCACATATGGGACCTGGGGCCTTTGTAGTTTTAGCGCTAGCCTTGACAGAATGTTGTGTTTGATGGGAGAAGGAGGAGGAGGAGGAGGAGGAAGAAGACCATAGGATGGCAATATACCCGTCCATGCTTCGCATGCGGGTATAAGGAAAAGGAGAAGACTAAAGAGCATAAGGAGAATATCTATGCCCTGTTCCACAGGCATAGATAACTAGAAGGCTATATATTTGTACACAAATACGGCTATACCCGCATGTTATCGGTGTACCCAAACTTACAGTCCTTATTTTGCTGAGGCCTTAAAATAAAGATATTGTAAAAAGTCGCCCGGAAAATGTGTAAATATGAAAGTCCAAGTCACAAGTTTTAATTTAAAGCCATATTATAACATTTGCTGTTGAGGACGCCCTCACTGATTTTTAAAATTCATTTTTACACGATTATATTGTACTTTATTAAACCAATATACCCTGCAAAAATCAAGACTCTAGGTGCTGTAGTTTTGTCAAAATCCGAGATTTTGAATAAAGCGCCGAACCGGCGTCTTATTATTACGATGGAATTATTAATCGACGCATACACGATGTTCATAACACACAGTACGTTACACGGCGTATGGGACGGTGATCTACACAACAAAGGGTCGTACCATAACATGACCGAAGGAGTGAGTACGTATTGGCGACATACTGAGCTGGTAGTAAATTCAATTTTCTTTGCTTTGCCGTAGTTGTTCGGCTCCAAAATAAAAGGGGATATGTCAAAGAATTGCTAATCTATTTTGTATGATAATGTTATAATATTGCTTTAATGTAGGTTGCACTCTCGTAGCACTTAAAATAAAGAAATTGTAAAAAGTCGGTCAACATGTTTTTCCCAGCACCTACCCATGTCCCAAATATTTTAGTAGTATAGATATGTCAAAGTATTAACGTTTTTATAAAAAGGGTGCTACATGAACAAATATTTGTTGAATACTGTGTTTTCACCAGATAGAAACAACTGAAAAGAAAATACTTCCAATTTGACAGATATAATTGGCAACATTTATTGATCATTCATACATTGATTCATTATTATTAACAATTAAAAGAGAAATAAAACAATTTAAGATATAAAATATATAGTACAAATATTAAAATTAGGTATAATAAAGATCTCTAACAATCGCCTATTTGATCATTGAACGATTTTTCTTGATTTTGACTGACTAACCAAAGATATTTTGAACTAGAAATATACATTTTATTTTGTATACAAATACACATTTTTATGACATTAAGCTATTGTTCTATTGCCTTATATGGTCTAATCATGGAGGTATATAAATAAATGGAGAATGATCGCCAGAATTCTAATCTCTTAAGTGGAGATTATCCGATTACCTCTATTCAATGAGTCACCAAACTTGAATGACTAGCCACTTCAGCCAAGCTATTGATCTCCACGATGGTTATGAGACTCTACCATGGTTCACTGATCGTCACTCCCAAAATTTCCTCATAGGAATTGACCCTACATTGACCCGTGCGGAAGGCTTGTAAAAGAGACTGTATAATGACGTCAGCTAGTCAATTAGATGTTCAAAGTCGCCAGTTTTGATAGCTTATAGTTTCAATGTATGATTGTGCGAAAACCCGATGAAATTTGGATGTTCTGTTCTCAAGTTATGAAACTGTTTTCAACACTAGTTGTGCCGTAACTTGACAAATATACTTAGTTTTCATGTTCATATATTAAGCTTTTAAGGGGTCTGAGGAGTTCAAATATAGTGCAAATGAAAGCAAAACGTTTTTACCTTCCGATTGTGAAAAAAAATTATGTTGGGCCAATTTGGGCCAATTGAGTTAAGAGCGAGTAAAATTTACCGGAAGTACTTGAATTCAGCTAAAATCTTTTCATCATCATTAAACTTCTCATTTTATAATAAATAATTATCAGTATTTAGGCCTAAATTATTATTAATATTATTAGGGGCATCATTTTCTTTGGAGGGGGGTTCCAAATAGGCCTATACCGGGGGGTCATAACTTTTGGAAAGAAAAATAGGGGTCATAGCCTAATTTAATTTTCAAGAATCATGACCAAAATGTAGGGGGTCACAATATGACCACAGATATAGGCCTACAGATAGGGTGTTTATTTTATTCAAAAGACTGATTTCAATGCAATTTTTTGGCGAAAATGACATTTTGATATTAAATTTTCTGAAGCATGAGCACTTTCCAATAAACATTATAAGTAACTGCATTTAGCACCCCATTGAAATAAATGACCAGTGAAACAGACTTAACAATGTAATCAGCTTAGCATAATCAATATCCCCTGAAATTGCCTATTCAACAATAATTGGTCATAACCAACGTAGTACAAAAGATGCTTGGCTAGATCATTCTCCATTTATTTATATATCTCCATGGTCTAATGATGTTATCAAATAGTTAAATAACATTTAGTATATTATCAGAAAGGCTAACAACTACTTATTCTTATAGTCTTCTAATCTAATTTTTTTCTACTATGACCCATAAATAATATACTTCTCATCTTCTCTGTTTATACATGTCTTTTCTTAAATGTCAAACATATTTATCATTTTTATACATATTATTGATATTGCATATACGACACCAGATTTTTTGTTTGGAGAGGATGCTTTAGGGACTAATTTGTGTAATGCGCACAATAATTTGCAATTTTAATGCTACATGTAAATTAGATCAAAGTGGGATTAATTTTGGTCTAAAAGAAGCTAAAAAGGAAGATGCACATTAGGGTGGTTTTTATTTTTCAAAAGTCTGAAATACCATCCTGGATGAAAAAAATATTGAATATGATTTAGAGGTAGCTCAAGAGCCCTCAAAGTTTACAAAGGTGTATTTTCAAAATAAAGTGTTTCTTGATACTCAGTCTTTGTAATTGCATCAACAATAACTAGTTTAACATACAAATAGCAAAAGATGTCTTGGATTTACTTCCATTGTTAATATAAAACAGACCAAAACTGGCAATTCGTGCCACACGTACTGCTAAAATACTACTCGTCGGCCTTTTTGAGCAATTATGAGGGCCAGTAGTTTTAAAAAAGAGATTATCATGATGCTCAAAACTTTGTAATTGCATTAACATTAACTGCTTAAACATACAAATAACAAACAAAAAATCTTGTATTTTCATTCATTATTGTTTTAAACTCAACCGAATATGGTACTTCGTGACATGAATACCCCTAAAATACTGTGTATCGCCATTTCGGGCATTTTTACAAGGGTCTATTTTCAAATTACAGTGTATCTTGGTACTAAATCTTTGTAATTGCATTAAGATTATTAAGAATAAGTAGTTAAACACATAATATAGCACTAGGTGTCTTGTTATTACTTCCATTATTGTTTTATTTTGTTTGTTTGTGTTTTTTTTTAAATTTTGGGACTGTACATTAGAATCAATATTTTACAATTGTCTTTATATTAGTGCGGGTAATATCATCTCAGCTGACATTAATCAAATGTAAGCGAGCAACTTGCAACAAGATAATGAATGTGCGGAAGATGCGCTACAGATTCCAAATTCAGATATAACAGCTGTCACGTGAAACAGGAAATAAGCAACGCAGAAATATCCATAAATGGAAGTATCACTGTAGAGTCGCGACAAATAGGCCAAAGAGATATTGCTATTTATAATGAGAAACGTTTTTTTGGGGGGAGGGGTGCCTTATGATATAAGACTTCTCAATATTACATAACATATTTAGATGGTAAGGCTTTTTCCCATACATTGGCTAATTTTGTTTTAAATAAGATGTAAATGACTATAGCCTAATGTCATTTCCTAACATTATATAACATAATCTAGATGGTGTAATTGTTTTTGCACACATTGGTTAAGTTTGATTTTAATTACATATAATGACTAGCCTAATAGTATAAAAACTTTTCAAAAAATAATTACATAATACAATGTAGATGGTAGTTAAAGGTTGTTTTTCTACACATTGAATAATATTCTTTTAAATCAGATGTATATGACTAGCCTAATGGCATAAAAACTTCTTAAAATTACATAATGTACATAGTATAGATAGTAAGGTTGTCTTTTCACACATTGGATAACCTTCTTAATCAGTATATAAATTGCTAGCCTAATGGCATAAAATAGTTTCCAAGTTTACATATAACATAATTTACATGGTAAGTATGTATTTAACATTACAACACATATTTGTGATGGGGATGGTGATGGTCTTTTACCTTTTACACATTGGATAACATGTTAAGGTGACCAAAAGAAAAATATACGGGCCAATCAGGTAGGGTCGGTTGCTTGGGCTTTTTTGTTTGTTAACCAATGTGTTTACTTAATAAAGTAACTTGAAGGTATTTGATATAAAATATACACTATTATTAGTATTATAGTTTGGATGTTTGTATCATCAAAATTGATACAACCAGTAAACACCTAAAATTACAAAAAATTCTACTTTTTGTGTCAATTTTGAACTGAAATGAGTTTAAAATTACATCTCGTCCAATACTTTAAAACTCACAGTATTGGGCGTAAAGCATCGAATTTTATCATTATGTTTTGGATCCAATATTTTCACACACTTGGATCCACCAAAACATAATAATGGTTGCAATAGCAAATTGTTGACGGACACACACAAACATAATGACACAGACACGACTAGTGATGCCATAAGGTCTTTTCCTTCGGACGACCTAAAAAACCTTTTGAAATTGTGCCTGGTAAACTTGTAGTTTATTGGACAGAGAGGAAGATAGAAAAGAGGAACATACTTTTGTATTTATTTTGCTTTTAATGTATTTAAAGGGGGGTGGTCAGATATTTTTTAATGTCTGAACTATTCAAGGCATTAACAGCTGTTATCAGTGCCATAGGGCTGTATGGGTTAGCGCGCTTGAAGCTTAGCCGATTCTGGTTGGAGTTAATTGAACCAGGTAGAGCATTACATAACTAAGCTGAGGATGGAAGGAATGATCTTTGGTGGCTGAACAGATTGGATCTTGGAATTCATATTGTGTTTTCTATCTTTATAGATGGATATCATTAAAACAATATGTTTTCAAGTTTTGACCTATATTGCTCGAGTGGTTTCGATATGAGAAGCAAACGTGCATATAACAATGACCCCTAAGGATAGTACAGACTCTCAATATGAGAGATTGATGGTCAAGTGAGCTTCAGTCTGTATTACTGGCTTTGGTCAAAGCATTTGAGACAAATCAACAAAGAAATCAAAGGCCAAGGGTTAACAATTGGGTAAACATTTTGGTTAAGGGCTCGGATAGCGACGTTTTCACATATTTTTTGTGGGAGCTGAGAGCACATCTTAAATACCAATTTGCATTCTGAATACGAGGAATGTCCTTCCGATATCAAATAATTGTGATTTTTTGAAACTTGCGATATAATACAAATTTTATGGCAAATTGTTAAAATTGACATTTTTGACATTTAACAGTCTTCAAGTAAATTGTATAAATCTAATGATATGTATGTAGCTGGGAGGAAAAGCCGTATGATGTGAATATTTTGTCCTTTCATATTGATTATATACATTTTTTTCAAAACATAAAAATATCAGTTTTTAATAATTTGCCATAAAATTAGCATTATATTGCGAATTTCATAAAATCTGAATTATTTGATATCGTCCTCGTATTCAGAATTCAATTTTGTGTGTCTGATATACTCTCAGGCCTCAGAAAAATACTGTGCAAAGAGGATGAGGTATCAAAATAAACAGAACAAATTTTCTATATATCCACTGCTTTATTTTTTTAATTTAGCTTTAGTGTCTTTAAAAAATGCCTTTTGTTTTAAGTGTTTTTGGATACTTTTTCAGTGGAGTATAAACAATTTGGTGTTTGTGCAACTTTAAAAAACCTTGTTTTTGTGGTACTGTACTGAAAATGTCACTAAACTGGCAGTCAAATTTTAGCCCACAATGTACATGGTTCTCAGAATGGAAGTAAAAATGACAGCCAAACGGTTACTCATAATGATACTGAAATTTGAAGCCTATTCGCTGCTCAAAATAAGAATCAGGTTGTAGAAAGGTGGTTGTTCTGCATTGTCAAATGATGCAGAAAAATATAAAAGGAGACATTGAATTGAATTAGATAAGTGCGCAGGATATGAACTCGTCATAGGACAATGATGCAAGATCTTCGTTATCCCTATTGTTGATTTATTCACTTTTTCATACCCATTTTTGATTTAGAGACCTTTGTTATACCTATTTTTGATTTATTCACTTTTTTATACTTTTGATTTATTTTTGTTTTAAAGACATTTCTTATCCCTATTTTTAATTTATTCATTTTTGTATACCTATTTCATTCGACCTTTTTTATCCCTATTTTTGATTTTACTTTTTTAAACTTATTTTTGATTTGACTTTTTCTATACCCATTTTTGATTTAAATGTCTTGTCCCTATTTTTGATTCATTCACTTTTTCATATCTATTTTTGTTTCAGAGACCTTTGTTAGGTCTATTTTTGATTTATTCACTTTTTTAAACCTATTTTTGATTTAGAGACTTTTGTTATTCCTATTTTTGATCTATTGACTTTTTTAATACCCATTTTTGATTTAGAGATCTGTCTTATCCCTATTTTTGATTTATTCCCCTTTTGATACCTGTTTTTGATTTAGAGACCTTTGTTATTACTATTTTTGATTTATTGACTTTTTTATACCCATTTTTGATTCAGAGACCTTTGTCATCCCTATTTTTGATTATTCACTTTTTATACCTATTTTTGATTTAAAGACCTTTCTTATCCCTATTTTTGATTTATTTACTTTTTATACATATTTTTGTTTAGAGACCTTTCTTATCCCTATTTTAGATGTATTCACCTTTTTATACCTAAATTTACAGACCTTTGTTAACCTTTTTTTTTATTATTCACTTTTTACACCTATTTTTGATTTAGACCTTTGTCATCCCTATTTTTGATTTACTGACTTTTTTATACTATTTTTGATTTCGACTTTTCTTTATCCCTATTTTTGTTTATTCACTTTTTCATACCAATGTTTGATTTAGAGACCTCTGTTATACCTATTTATGGTTTATTCACTTTTTATACCTATTTTTGATCTGACCTTAATGTTAACCTTATTTTTGATTTACTCACTTTTTCATACCTATTTTTGATTTAGAGATCTTTATTATACCTATTTTTGATTTATTCACTTTTTTATACCTATTTTCGACTTGGAGACCTTTGTTAACCTATTTCTTAATTATTCACTTTTTCATACCTATTTCTGATTTAAAACCCTTTGTTAGCTCTATTTTTGATTTTATTCACGTTTTATACCTATTTTGATTTAGACCTTTGTTATCCCTATTTTGATTTATTCACTTTTTTATACCTTATTTGATTTAGAGATCTTTCTTATCCCTACTTTTGATTTATTCACTATTTTATACCTAGAAGTAGAGACTTTTGTTATACGGTACCTATTTTTGATTTATTCACTTGTTCATACCTATTTTTTGATTTAGAGACCTTTTTTTATCCCTATTTTAGATTTATTCACTATTTTATACCTATTTGATTTAAAGACCTTTGTAATCCCTATTTTGATTTATTCACTTTTTATACCTTATTTGATTTAGAGATCTTTCTTATCCCTATTTTAGATTTATTCACTATTTTATACCTATTTGATTTAAAGACCTTTGTAATCCCTATTTTGATTTATTCACTTTTTATACCTTATTTGATTTAGAGATCTTTCCCTACTTTTGATTTATTCACTATTTTATACCTATTTGATTTAAAGACCTTTCTTATCCCTATTTTAGATTTAGTCACTTTTTCATACCTAGAAATAGAGACTTTTGTTATACCTATTTTTTGATTTAGAGACCTTTTTTTATCCCTATTTTAGATTTATTCACTATTTTATACCTATTTGATTTAAAGACCTTTGTAATCCCTATTTTGATTTATTCACTTTTTATACCTATTTGATTTAGAGATCTTTCTTATCCCTACTTTTGATTTATTCACTATTTTATACCTATTTGATTTAAAGACCTTTCTTATCCCTATTTTAGATTTATTCCCTATTTCATACCTATTTTTGTTTTAGAGACCTTTCTTATCCCTATTTTTAATTTATTCACTTTTTTTATACCTATTTTTGATTTAGAGACCTTTGCCATCCCTATTTTTGATTTATTCACTTTTTATACCCTTTTTTTTATTTAGAGACCTTTGTTATACTTATTTTTGATTTATTCACTTTTTTATACCTATTTTTGATTTACAGACCTAATGTTAACCCTATTTCTGATTTATTCACTTTTTATACCTATTTTGATTTAGACCTTTGTTATCCCTATTTTGATTTATTCACCTTTTATACCTTATTTGATTTAGAGATCTTTCTTATCCCTACTTTTGATTTATTCACTATTTTATACCTATTTGATTTATTTTTTTATACCTATTTGATTTTTCATACCTATTTTTGATTTAGAGACCTCTGTTATACCTATTTATGATTTATTCACTTTTTATACCTATTTTTTTTATCTGACCTTAAAGGGCACTTCGTGATCCACAGCCTCATCCCCCACTTTTCTCAAAAAAAGTTGAGATTTTTATATCACTGGAATACTCTGGCTACATTATGTTTATGTACAAAATATTTCTTGCAGATTAATTCGTTTAGCAAAGATATCGCATGAAATTTGCATTTCGTTCTGGTGCACCAGAACGAAATTACAACGTTTTGTCTATGGAGCAGTGTAATACACATAATCATGCATAACTCGCAAACTAAAAATCGGAATCAACTGAAATTTTGGGAATATGCTTTTTTCGTGGATATGTACTGAAAATGTCATAAAAGAGGATGCTAGGATCACGAAATACTCCTTTAATGTTAACCTTATTTTTGATTTACTCACTTTTTCATACCTATTTTTGATTTACAGACCTTAATGTTAACCCTATTTCTGATTTATTCACTTTTTATACCTATTTTGATTTAGAACTTTGTTATCCCTATTTTGATTTATTCACTTTTTTATACCTTATTTGATTTAGAGATCTTTCTTATCCCTACTTTTGATTTATTCACTTTTTTTTATACCTATTTGATTTAAAGACCTTTCTTATCCCTATTTTAGATTTAGTCACTTTTTCATACCTAGAACTAGAGACTTTTGTTATACTATACCTATTTTTGATTTATTCACTTGCACTGACAAAGGGCAAGGAATGAATTTAGATGACTAGGATGAAAAGTATTTTTTGTGTTGAGCTCAAAACAAGTTGGTACGGTATTGCAAGAAATACAATTTGCAAGTAGTATCTTAACAGATTAAATGGCAGAGAAATATTATATTACCGATTATGAATATAAAATAATAAAAAATATTGCATCATACATGAGTACAATGCCTATTCAGTGATTTGCTCATCTGAAGGACCGTAAATATTTTCAAAATTTAGATTTTGGCACCTTTGTTAGTGTCATAGATGTGTTAACATAGCCTGCTAGTGGTTAAGTCAAAGGCTGTGGTATTAAAGACAAAAGAAGACATTTTACATGAATCTGTAATTTCTGTACTTCAAAAGAGAAATTATGTATTTGAATAGGGCTTCAACATTGTCAATACTGCTGTTTTCTTTGTTCTTTAATCAAATGTTTCATTTCAAAAATGTTAATTACAATTTTTAACTTTTAGCAATTTATAAATAATTTCGATTTTTTTTACACTTTCACTGGGATCACTGAATGAGCCTTTAAGTAAAATTTACCACCAAAAACGTTTTAGATGGTGCACATAAACATGGTTATATAGTGGCAACTATAACTGGAAGTATAAACTATCTTATGGGGGGGGGGGTATTGTTGTACGTCTTTGCTTCCCATATCTTAACTGCTGGAGTGAATAATTTGATTGTTTTAATTATAGACAATATAAGACAGGAAACACACTATGGAACAAGGCGGTTCTCGAATCACGAGTCTTGTGTGCTTTTACGACCACCTGCTTTCGTGATTACTTTTTGGTAGAGTTTAAACCATAACATACAACTAAAATTGTTCACTTATGTGAGCTTCGGACACAACGACTGTCTTTTTCAAACTGATGTAATTGGTTTTATTGATCTGGGTTGTCACACGGCGAGCTGGCGATGTCATGTGATAGAACAGGTTCAGTAATCGGTGGTAGTGGTTACTTTGGGTAGCAAAAGTAAAAAATAGGCACAGCGGTCCCAAATAAATCGTCCAAGATAACCAAAACATTAACCAAAAATGTCACATATACAACCACACACAAATACCGCCACACAAACATACAGATAAAAAAAAAAGTGATTACATAGTCTCTTACATGTACTTTAACAAACGAAACAAAAATGGAAACACTCAACTGAAAAATAGGATTGCAAGTTGTTTGATTGACACAATAACAACAATAAGCGCTCCCGGTAAGCTTAAATAAACAAGTAGTGTTGAAGTCTTAATTAATAATTTTCAACAATAATAAACATTTGTAGTGCAAATTTGTGTTATTTTGTTCTGTCAAGTAATTTTGCTCCAATTCATTAATTTGCAATTAATATAATTTGATATTAATAAAATTTATATATATCGATATTAATAATTTTTTGAAATTAAAAAAATTTGTATATCATGATGTACTACATTCTTAGAGGGTAGGAAATAAAAATCATTAAGAACTTCAGGAAACCTCCTGGTATTTTCAAGCGCCTCTAAGGTACTGAAGAAATCTTTTTCTTTGAGGCTCTGTTGCATCTTTTGCCATAACCAATCCAGGTTACTCAAGTTCATTTGGACTGTTGTTGTGTGAAGGAAACGGGCCAATTATCGAATGTACAATAGAGTGTATGATGATCAGTCATATAGAGAGTTCCCATGTTTTCAAGCGGAACGGACTACAATAGTGTTTATAACGTGATTCGCACTGCCGTATTCCTCATTCCTTTGATTTGGTCAATGACCCTATTGGTGCTACATTCTACAAAATAACATTTGCTAATTATTGCGCGAGTGTTGGTATTCTGAAAATTGTAAACGGAGTTTAGGTTTCCCTCCAAGATGGCGGGTAACCCAAAACACGGGAACTCTCTATTGCTTTATTGTACATTTTCTAATTGAATCCCGGCAGCATTGTGATTGAAACCCTGGATCGTTGGATTACGAGTCAAGATTGTTACCGCTAGGCTACATCCCTTATAAAGAAAAGGAGTAAAACTTATATTTGCAGCCTAGAATAAAAAAATCCAGCCATGCTAATTATAATTTTAATTGTGTTTGCAGGCTTTTTAGTAGGTCAGAATGGCTTTATTAGAATTGGTTAAACATCAGTAATTTGTTTGTTTTCAAAGAGTAGACTTTGGAAATTATATTCCTGCTACTTTGTAACATTCTGGAGTATAATGTTGATGTAATTTTAATGTTTTTGTTCTCTAACGAATTCATCCGCCAAATTGCAAGGTGCAATCTTATCATAGAGGGCCTACTAGAAACATGTATAGCAAAGTTAGCAGATAGATAGCGATTTCAGCCTGCATTTGGAGACTTATTTTTTATTAACTTGGGTGTGCTGCTTTCATGATAAACCGCTCATTGGTTGCCGTTAGGTATCAGATATCTTTTGCCGGTTACTGGAAAAAGGTCTGAATGACAGCTAAATAGTAATATCACGCTATAACAGTGGCAAAATAACCCAGATTTACCTTAGATTTGTTATCAAGTGGTGATATTTTATACTTAAACAAATGGGTAACGATTAATTATTGAATGATATACATGTAAGCTTCTTGGATGATAAGATGTTAGAGGATAGGAATTGAACTGAAGGCCTATCGATAATAACATCATTGCTCTTCTCCATCTAACTTATTAGCTCTCTTGGTAGAGCATCGGTACAGTGATCTGAAGGTCGAGGTTCAAATCCTGGATGGTCAGTGATTGTTATCACCAGCTGGCATTTACGTATGTGGAAATTTGTGTTAAAAATCTTGCTCATAATACTGAAAAATATTCATGTATGCTTCACAAAAAAAATTTTGTTGTGGCCTTCTGGAGATTTTTTTGGCAAGTCGATGAAGATAGTGGCCATTAAAAATAATAATAATGACTTTTAAGTCATTATTTAAAATTTAAAATTTTTGGAAATTGTAAAAAAAGGTTTTAAAATGTTTTTTTGTTTTGTTTTTTTGTTTGTTTTTTAATCTGATGGGCACTACAGCTTAAAAGGGATTTATGGACAATGAAACATTTTTGTTTTTGGCTCTATCAGGGCTCATTAAAAAAATAAATGAATGTTCTATTATACCTTAATGTGAACCGGTAATGCTAATGAAGATACAAACATGCTTATACACACTTTGTATTATACACTCCATATTGTCAAGGCACTAGTCCTTCAGAGGTGACTTCTAACAGCATGTCTGCTGGTACAATTATACCTGTATTAAAAATAAATGATTTTTCACTTATACTTCCTTACTCTGCGCTCCATCCTGAATAATTCCTCATTTTTGTTCCAGTAGTTGTTGATCATGATGTTAAGTGGTAAGAAAGTTGACTGGATGCAGATGTAGAAGGCAATACGTAGACTCTTTTGAATCAGTGTCACAATTGGATACATGTAGTCACGCATGGCCATATGTGTAAATGACAAAGTCGACGACTGGCTTGCTGACCTTAGCACTGATGATGGCGGTGTTGATGGTACGGAAGCATTCCTAGGTGCCGCACTGGACAAGGGTATCGTAGAGCGAAGGTCCTGTATCAGGAATATAAGAAAAGTACAATGCGTATGCAATTTTGCACTTGTGGTACATTTAGTTCTAAAGTATTTCGTATGGACTAAAGTACCATAGACTTTATAGAGGAATAGAGAGTAAAATTTAATTGTCACTATATTTTGTTTCTATTTCTGTAAATTGTTAACAAATCAATTTTCAAGTGTGAACCTATCAAGCTGACAGTATATGCCTAATGACATGGTTTAAAACCTAAATTTCACAAAATTTGATTTCACCTTGTAAAGAATGAGTTATTAGTACCCAAGACATGCACAGATCAGTCTATGATTGTACATGCTTATTGGGGTTTTGAAACTTTGTCCTTGCATATATGCTACTGAAAATATAGTTTCTAATTTCTTGACATCCTCAACTTTATTAGGTTCATTATTCTGGCCACTCTCATTGTACAATGGGCATTTGATTGCTCTTGATGAGATTATTGTAACAAGCTTCTATCTTAAACTTCTATCTTAACAGTTTCACCTTTCAACTGCTGGTTCTATCAGTTTTAGATGCGATTATCTTAACAGTTTGACCTTTGAACTGTGAAGTTGACTCGGAAAGTTGACTTTTAAACTTACTTGATCAGGTTAACCTTGGGCTCATTATTATTGCAACTCTCGAAGTATAATGGACATGTGATGGCTCTTTCATACATACAGCTCATGGATGGATTTCTTGTTACGTTTGTGGAGGGTGTAGACAAACTGGCTGAAGAGTTGTGGTGTCTCCATCTGGATCTTCTTAAGGGTGGTTCGCTCTCTCATTTTTTTTCTCATGCTCAAAGTGGAGATGCTGTGAAATGAGCAATAATTTTGAAGTAATTAAAAATTGTCTCAAGGTTATTGTACTTTCGTTATTGATAACTCGATATTTACTTGTCACCATCATGGATAATTCAGTCACAGTTGTAAACATTTTGTTTGTTAGTTTATATGAATTATTCTTTGATTTAAGTAACTCTAAATCGAACTCCCAATTCTCACCACTCATCATTATTGTATATAGCTAAAGAACAGCTTATTTTGTTATTTAAAACCAGTTTGAATATACATTCATTACAAGTCTGTTTTTTAATTGAAATGAATAGGCAGTTAGGTAAAACGAATAAAAACACCGATGGACTTCTAAAGGCATTTCTGCAGCTTGGATCAGTGATGATACCAAAGTTAAAGTTACCCCCCTTAAAAAAGTAGGTACAATTTTTGAATTTGGTTTTTAAAAAAAGTTTACATTATATTTTCTGATCCTCAGCAACATTAAAACTGCCAAAAATACGACTTGGGAATTTCTGCAGCTCAGGTCTACAATTATAACCTGCTTTACTAACCTGTAGTCTTGTTAGGAGTGGTATTAGAGTCAACTTTGTGCCAACTTCACATTGCAGATTTGTAGTGGTGTTACTTCGCAGGGTTCTTGTTTCCAATACACTAAACCATGAAGACCTATATGAATAAATAAATGGTTACGAATTGCAATGGTAAAGAAAGATTGAATTTTAAAAGGCCGCTAATTACTCACATTGCAATAAATATTAAAATGGTTACGAATTGCAATGGTATAGAGATTGAATTTTAAAATGTTAATTACTCAAAATGCAAGTTCTGACATACATTTGTATAGATCACTTTTTAGCTGTACATCATAGAAACATGTTTTTATTTAATCAAAGTATTATAAATAGGAAAGCATAAAATGTTCATAAATTTATTTCGAGCATTAGTAACCACTTTTCTGTAATTAGACGTGTGTGTAGTGAAATAAAAGTACAATAATATTGGTACCTATTGTGAGCACCGAGGTGTTTTTTGTTTTGTTTGCAAAAGTTAAAGGAGTATTTCGTGATCCTAGCATCCTCTTTTATGACATTTGTCAGTACATATCCACGAAAAAAGCATACTCCCAAACTTTCAGTTGATTCCGATATTGCGTTTGCGAGTTATGCATGAGTATGTGTATTACACTGCTCCATAGACAATACGTTGTATCAAATTTCGCAATATCTTTGCTAAACGAATTAATCTGCAAGAAATATTTTGTACATAAACATTATGTAGCCAGAGGTTTCCAGTGATATAAAAATCTTAACTTTTTTTGAGAAAAGTGGAGGGATGAGGCTATGGATCACGAAATGCCCTTTTAAGTCTGGCTTGGCTAAATTAAGTTTGATCAGGGCATAAGCTGGCATTGTATAGCAAAATGGTGCATATTTTAGCAATTTGGTAGTATTTTGAATGCAAAAAAAAAGTTGCTACATAAATTTTGAAATGTGTTGGTTTTGTTATTTGAGAAATCCAGGAAAATATATTTATAAACAAAAATGATGATCCATTTTTCAAAAGATATATTTCACGAATACATTTTATTTACAAGCAATATGAAATCACTTAATATCAGGACTGCAAAAAGTGAATCTATAATTGTTCAAAGAGGAAACAACATGTTTTTTGTAGCCATATACTTTTTGTTGTTATATTATTGATAGAAATACCATTCCATTATTCACACGTACCTCTGCTTGCCATCTTGGTGTGCTTGTTACCAATTCAACAAGTCATTAGGTTCAACATTTTTACCAGTGAGAAGGTACAACAGGATGGTCGTTCATTTACATGCAAATGCCATGTCATGAGTAGAAAGCTAAAATGATTAATTTTTGATGGGTTATCTTGGAGCAACAGCAAATTTATTTTCATGAGTAGATATGATGCTGTTACATGCAATGATAAGTTTAGAAATATGTGTGAGATCTTAAAATCAGTCAATTTTAGAAAGCTAAAATGCTTCAATTTTCTTGGGTTGTCTTGGAGCAATGATAAGTTTAGAAATATGTGTGAGATCTTAAAATCAGTCAATTTTAGAAAGCTAAAATGCTTCAATTTTCTTGGGTTGTCTTGGAGCAATGATAAGTTTAGGAATATGTGTGAGATCTTAAAATCAGTCAATTTTAGAAAGCTAAAATGCTTCAATTTTCTTGGGTTGTCTTGGAGCAATGATAAGTTTAGAAATATGTGTGAGATCTTAAAATCAGTCAATTTTAGAAAGCTAAAATGCTTCAATTTTCTTGGGTTGTCTTGGAGCAATGATAAGTTTAGGAATATGTGTGAGATCTTAAAATCAGTCAATTTTAGAAAGCTAAAATGCTTCACTTTTCTTGGGTTGTTTTGGAGCAATGATAAGTTTAGAAATATGTGTGAGATCTTAAAATCAGTCAATTTTAGAAAGCTAAAATGCTTCAATTTTCTTGGGTTGTCTTGGAGCAACAGCACTTTTTCTTTTATTTTGTAGAAGATGGAAGTTTTATAACTTCTCTCTAAATTTTTATGGCAACAGCAGTAGGTTCATGATAGCTATAATATGAGGATAATACATATGCTTTGTAGTGCTGTGGAGTTGGCTTAATATAGATATGGTCTAGTAGAGTGCCTTTGGCTGTGGTAGGCATATTGATCAGTTGGTTATATTGCTGAAGTGGTCGAATTGGAGCATTCTGTTTGAGATCATGATTGAAGTCTCCTAGGATGACAGTATAGTCAACATCTAGAATTGCAATTTGTGTGCATATGTTGGCAATAACTTCACTGAATGCAGCAGCATTTGTATTGATAGGCTTGTACACTGTTATGGCAAGTATTGATGGGGAACCAGCGGTTCTTACTGCTAAGACATCACATTCATTGACTTCGAGTGGTACTTGGTAGTATGTAATAGAGCTTCTGACATACATAGCAACACCTCGGCCTCTTGCTAAATCTTGTGGTTTTGCAATGGCAACAAGGTGATAATTCGGGAGGTGATAGTTCACCAGATTGTGACTTGTATTGAGCCAAGTTTCTGAAAGACAGATTATGTCTGCTTTGTGGAATTCGAAGTTGCTTTGGAGGTCTTCATAATGCTTCGACAGGCTTTGAATATTGTGATGAGCAATTATGAAGTGCTTCTTCTGGTCTATGTGAAGTAGTGGGTTTGATTGAGACATATCACATGCAGACATTGTAGCTATATGCTGTGCAATTGTTTCATCACAAAAGATTTTTTGCGGATTATAGTCTTCGAGGAAGAGTCCACTGAGACTAGTAACACGGCTAAGTGCCACATAGCCCATAGCTGCTCTTGCATTTTTGAGTGAAATGACTGCTTGTTCAGTAGTTTGACCTTGGACCTTGTGTATTGTCATGGCCCAGGCAAGTTTAAGAGGATATTGTTGGCGAATGACAGTAGAATTTGAACCGTATGGTACAAATGTAACCTTATGTGGCTTTATGGCAACACAGTCATTGTGTGGTGGTGGTAGAGGGTTCTTTTGTCTTGCATTTGATCCAACCTTTACATGGTAAAAGTGGACATATACAGCAGTAGGTTGATTGTTTGCATCATTTGGTTGAATGGCTTTGATAGTGCCAGTGACTCCATTACAGAGACCATCAGACACATCCAAATTTGCAGTGAGCATGACTTTAGCTCCAACAGCAAGTTGTAATTCAGGCACCAAACTGGTATCTTCTGATTTGTACGGTTCTTTCTTGCGGTAACTTTGACCAGCTGCTTGTACAATATCTAGAGCCATGACTGTTATTGCTGCATTTGGCAAAGATTCTAGCATGGATAAATTGTGCTTGTCTACATCTACATTGTATGCATACAAGTGCAAGGCTTCTGATGGTGGTTTGACATTGGCATCTGCATTAATAATGCGAGATTTCAGAATTTCATCATCTGTCTGATCTATTGGATCCTCTCGATTGTTTACACGGAGGCGATTTAGAAGCTGCGCAAACGTGAGGTCATCACGCTGACGCATTATTTCTGTGAGTTCCCAATGTTGGAAGTTTGTATTCCATAGCTCTTGTAGAGGGTTGTTATCTGGCACACATAAAGGATTGCCTGCTTTCACAGGAGGAATTTGATAAAAATCCCCAACTGCTAGTACAGATACATTCCCAAAGTATGAGCTATTTGAGGCACGTTTTATTTGCTGTAATCTACCATGGATGTACCTGAGTTGTTTCTTACTGACCATTGAGATCTCATCTATGATGAGAATTTGAACGTGTTGCAGTTTAGATCTTAGTGTGTTTAGTGTGTCTTCGCACAGAGGTCTGTAGTTATTTGGAGCTTGTGTACTGTAATTGAATGTTGAACATATTGTTTGTCCTTCTATGTTGAAGGCAGCAGTGCCCATGTGTGCGACAACTAACTAGCACTGTTGTATCATCAGGTGATTCAGTGAGTGGTGCAAAAAGCTTTTGAGCATGATATCTTATACATTTGATGACGTGTGATTTGCCAGTACCTGCTCCTCCGGAGAGGAATATACGAAATGGTTCTGGATTTTCACCGTTTGCTTTCTTGATACACCACTGGTGTACATGTTTAAACACTTGCTGCTGTTTGTCATTGAGAGTTCTAAGCATGGCTGTGATTTGATCATTTGTGAGCCCTGGAATACAGGTCTCCACAGACATTGGGTATGTGGCTTGATTTGAAACATGTGCTATGTTTGGCTGCAATTCTGGAATATCTATTTGATCAAACTCATCATCAGAATCTAGGCGATTCTTGTTTTGGAGATCATCAAGACGTTGTTGTTCTGCTTGTGGTGCCAAAGCAGCCCATGCATCTTGCAAGTTTCCTGCTTCTTGCATGGCTTGCCAGGCTTCATCGAGTTGCTCATTTGCAGTTTCATATTGTGCCATGTTTTCAGTGACAATTTCATGGACAGATTTTCTGCCATTCTTTGTATCTACGCTACCAGTCATGTAATATGACTGATAGGTCTCAAATTGAGCAGGCTTGAGCCTGATATCACGGTGTGGCAAGTATAGTCTTATGATATTCATATAGTACCTCTCTGGGTCCTTTTTCAATTGTACCTTTGGATAGCGAATAATGGCAGGTCTCTGCTTGCGTTCCTTAAGAACACCTAGATCATCCTGTAATTCATATTCGTTTGTGCTGTCATTATTATCATGTTTCTTTGATTGCATATGATATCTGGAAGCAAATGTTGCCAAGCAAACATCACTGAATTTGGATGTTTGAGGTCTTGCGTAGTATTTGTCAAGCATATTTGGCATCCATACTTGGTCATTTTCAGACATATTTTCAGACTTTCCAGTGGCAGTGAGATTCTTTGTCCATTTGGATCTGTTTGGATAAATATGACTTTTCTTGTGGATTTTTTTAGAGGCATACTACAGACTCTGTAGATGCATTCCATGACTGGTACTTCTCGATGTGTCAAGTACACACTTCCGAGCTTTCGAAGTTCAGTGATTGCCTCACTGTTTCCTTCTCTAGCTTCTTTTGATGCATTTTTGAGCAGATCGCCCATTTCACGCTCTGCCTTGCTCTTATATGGCACAATGTACATTGTGCAACTGTAAGCATCCAAAACATATTGGATATCCATATTGCCATTCCATGCACGTAATAGATGTGGGTTATAGTTGTTAATCCAGACATCATTAGGCTTTCGTTTTAGGTATACAGTTGTTGATTTAGAAAGTAACTCAAGAGATTCTTCCAGTTCTTTCTGTGAGATATTTGCTGTATTGAGAAGTTGAGTTGTGCTGTCAAATTCAGTTTCAGGGTCTGAAAGAACATTCCAGACTTCCTTGAGTTTTTCTTTGGCTGTTTCTACAGCATTTTGGGATTCATCAGGAAGATTTGGTCTGCAAATCAATGTGCGTTCAGTTGGTGGCTTTGGAAAGTTAAATCGGCATATTTTGCCAGTTTTCCTGCATGATTTAGTGTGATTTTTGCTATGAGTTTGTACACTGGTTACAATTTCATGAAGCTCTGGATCACTTTCAGGAGGCAAATTACATGCGATTTATTCGTCGATGAATTCTACCAGTTTTCATCATTATCTTGGTCTAATTTAGGAGCATCCTCCACCCACGCAAGCATGTGGATGTGAGGCCAGCCTCTCTGTTGGAATTCAGTACGGTAGAAATAATCTACTACTTTGCCAATTGGTTTAGCTTCAGATTGGATTACTTGTGTGATCAGGTTTAGGACTCTTTGCTGAAACATCCTGGTAGCACATACAGGATCTTTCATTATGTTTTCGCAGTGTTCATCCCAGGTCATATTTTTGTGTTCTTCAGGTGTCATTGGTGGTTTGCCGTGTAATTCACGGATGGCATTGTCAATTTCACACCACCTTCGATCGGCAGCACTGAAAGTGACAAACCAAGTTGGTATTCCAAGTTGGCGATCATTGCGAATAGATCTTTGAGGGTTCTCTCCCAGTAAGCTGGGGTGCCCCTTATTTGAGCCATATATCGATAGCCATCATCTCTGTGTAGTAATTGCTTCACTTGTGCTGGGTTTGTCAGCATAGGTGGTGTGATATCTTTGCCATTGGCAGTCTTTGTATGTCCTTGTCTCATTGCTATGGATATTTTAGACATTATCTGATTCAGTTCTGTTGCATATTGAGCAAAGAATATATATTGTGGATCACTTGCAAAGCGGTTATCGCTAGAAAACAGCCTTGCATTGAAGTATCTACAAGGTGAAACTTTTGGCATTCTTTCTTCATTGTAAGTGTTTTTTCCGTTTGGAAATTGTACGGGAAACGATTCAGCTTCCATATTCAGTACTCCAAGAGGTCTATTGCCTTCTGCAGGCGCAAGACACAGTATTGAGTCATCAGTGTGATCTGCAATGTATTGAGCAAAATCAACTGGTTGCAAGAATGAGTCAAGAGGTGCAGATGTGTTAGTGATATCATCATTTGGAACAGTTTCATTACTGTCTTCAGTGTCTGTTTCAGGTTCTGTATCAGCATTATATGCAGATTCTGAGTCAGATGAGTCTTCCTCATTGTCTGCAAGTAATTCATTGGTTGCATTAGCTGCTACTATTGGATCATTAGTTCTTTCTAGTTCATCATTATGATCAATTTCTATCTCCTCAAAGATAGGATTGATGTCTTTAAGGATATTGAGTGCTGATCTTACTTTGGCAGGAGTAACATGTTGATACAAGTGGTGGCCTTTGTAATCCAATTTGCGCTTCAATTTGACTCTTATCAGAGATTCATCATTAGGAAGTCTTGGAAGTGATTTGGCTGTTTTGTCAATGTCAGCTTTTACACATACAACTTGACCATGGATCCCCTTCTGACATCCCTTAATCAAAGGGATTAATTTCATGAAGGGAATCACAGGAGATATTAAGTGTCTTTCTAGTGTATTCAATTGAGATAGTTCTGGTGGTTGTGGTGCCAGTGCTAGCTTGTTTGCTTCTGCTAAACGTGGCAGAATACCTTTCTTGATGTTCTCATTACATGTTTTACAAATCCATGCATCTTCAGGCAATTCTGAAAATGTAGTAGTTGGTAGCATTGCTTTAAGCAGACTTTCTCTGGGATATTTAGTTTTCATGAAGGGCAAAACCTGAGTTCTAAACCACAGGCGTTTGCATATAATGCAAGTGTAAGTGGGTTTTTGTGTCATACATTGGCGCTTGAAATTTCTGATAACTTGATGGATATTTGCTCTTGCAGCAGATCTCTTCTCCATTACATTAGTGATTTTTTTGGATTTATTTGCTGGTTTTTTATAATTCTGACGCATACTGTCAAGTTTTTGTGCTTTTGCCTCAGGATTTTGGTATTCAGACTGCTTTTTCTGCAGAATCTTCTTGCGTGTTTCTGGTTTTTGATAGTCAGACTGCATTTTCTGCAGTATCTTCTTACGTGTTTCTGGTTTTTGATAGTAAGACTGCTTTTTCTGCAGTATCTTCTTGCGTGTTTCTGGTTTTTGATAGTAAGACTGCTTTTTCTGCAGAATCTTAGATTTATTGTTTCTATAGTACTGTCGTTGTGATGCCTGCTTGTCTTGTTTCGTTGACTCAGGCAAAGTTTCATACCATTTTTGGAATCGGGTTTGTTCTTTTTCTTGGCGAAAATGTGTATCATTGGACCATGAAGAGCAACCAGGCTGTTCCATTTGAGCAGCATCTTGGTTACTTGTTTGACTATAATTTTGAGTAGCACATAAAGGTATACTACAATTTTGAGTGATATGAGTAGTATCTTGACTGTCATTTTCTGTCACATTTTGATAGACATTCTGAGTAGCACATAGGCTAGTATTTTGGGAGTCTTCAGTAGCATCAGGGTTAGAAGCATGGGTAGCATGAAGGCTAGAGTCATGGGTAGCACAAAGGCTAGAAGTATGGGTAGCACAAAGGCTAGAAGTATGGGTAGCACAAAGGCTAGAAGTATGGGTAGCACGAAGGCTAGAAGTATGGGTAGCACAAAGGCTAGAAGTATGGGTAGCACGAAGGCTTGTGTCATGGGTAGTACAAAGGCTACAGTTGTGAGTAGCACAAAGGCTAGATTCATGGGTAGCACAAAGGCTAGAGTCATGGGTAGCACAAAGGCTAGAGTCATTGGTAGCACAAAGGCTAGAGTCATTGGTAGCACAAAGGCTAGAGTCATGGGTAGCACAAAGGCTAGAGTCATTGGTAGCACAAAGGCTAGAGTCATGAGTAGCACTTAGGCTAGAGTTATGGGTAGCATGAAAGCTAAAGTCATTGGTAGCACAAAGGCTAGTATGATGGGTAGCACGAAGGCTAGAGTTATTGGAAGCACAAAGGCTAGTATGATGGGTAGCACAAAGGCTAGTATTTGGAGACTCCTGTCTTTTCTTGTCCAACTCTTTCTGTCTCTTCTCCTCCTGTCTCTTCTCCTCCTGTCTCTTCTCTCTTCTCTGCTCTTTTCTCTTTCGATTTTTTGAAGGCATTATCTTTTCAAATGGAAAAATAAAGAAAATAAACCAAATTTGCATTGCTGCCGTACTGTGAAATATAGCGTTAGCTTGTCATTCATTTGAAAGTAACATTCATATGACCATGACGTTTGGAAAAACTGCAGATTTGAATTCCTCACATGCTGTCACAACTTTCTATATATGGAATCTGGCATTTGTTGTAATGGCATTCAACAAACAGATGATCATGTACTTTCCTGTCATTCTGTGCTTTTTAATTTAAAACTTGCGCTTAATTTGAAATAATTATTACACAATGTGTTTGTACATGTTAACATCATCTACATTTGAATAAAATGGCATATTGCACAAAATACCATCATATGACAACATTTAAAGGGGCATTTCGTGATCCACAGCCTCATCCCCCCACTATTCTCAAAAAAAAAGGTGAGATTTTTATATCACTGGAAACATCTGGCTACATAATGTTTATGTGCAAAATATTTCTTGCAGATTAATTCGTTTTGCAAAGATATCGTGAAATTTGAATTTTGTTCTGGTGCACCAGAACGAAATTACAACGCATTGTCTATGGAGCAGTGTAATACACATAATCATGCATAACTCGCAAACGCAAAATCGGAATCAACTGAAATTTTGGGAATAGGCTTTTTTCGTGGATATGTACTGAAAAATGTCATAAAAGAGGATGTTAGGATCACGAAACACTCCTTTAATTTAAAATTGCAATTATGTTTTTCTCTCTAACAAATTTACCGTCACTGTAAATGTCAATTTTCACTCAAAATATTAGTATTTTTGTGTCAGTTATACACCATTCAACAACTCTTCCTATACTTTTGCACAGGAGCCAACCGTTGTTAATCCGTGATGAATCCACACTTTTACAGTAAGCATATACGCGAACGCCAGCGCACATCCGCGTTATGCGTGTGAGCGCCAGAAATTTGTCATGTCTGGAATCACGCTCACACGTTGAATTCAGTATTTTGGAAGTATCGGATAAAGATTGCCGTTTTATTCAGTTTTATTGCTGATATCAACAGAAATCACCGACCTTTTTGAAAGGCTGACTGTCAATGATTAACTGACATTCCTCATGTGAATAATCGTGTGATATATATAATCTTTAGCTTGTTTTCGTTGTTGAAAGGGATTCAATCATGTTTCACCTTTGTTCATCACCGATTAACAACTCGCGTCTGGCGCGTCTGCATGGTTTACTTTGCTCAGGCAGCAAACCAAAGCAAAATTAAAGCAACAATGTGTGATTTGCATAAAGAATGGATTAAAATGTTAGTTTTCACTGATAGCTACTGATCATGTTGTCCCCTTTTAATTTCGAACCAAACAAATGAGGTAAAACGAAGAAAATTGCTATTTCATTCCAGCGCCTACAATGCGTATCAGTTCGCCTAACGTAATATGTTGTCATGAATATTGGCGTAGTTTTACACAGCTAGGACGAACAAAGAAGAAATAAGACACATTTCGATATGCACAGATTATACGTCAAGTCAAGACGGACAGCTTTTACAATGTGTGTATAAAATCGCCAATTGTATGATTATCATGATTATTAGGAAAACTACATGTAGCTGATGTGATGTACGAACAAGACGTAAGACGAATAGCGATACGCATACAGTGTATAAGGTACGTCACTGATCAATGATTAACACACACACGCGATGTGTTTATTCAGCACTTGATCAGTGAGCTCAGAATAAACCCGGGGAGACCCGGTTTTATTATAAATGTTAAATGTTACTGTAATTAAAGCATATCAGGCTTAGTCTTTCACAGGGCATTTATGTACGGTGCAAATCACACATGGGCATGTAAATAAAACATTAAGCCTACAGTGTACATGTTTGTAATAAGTCCAAAAATTACAAGTCCCATCAATTCCCTGGGATTGGGGTTCAGAAGTACTTGAATTGTGCATAATACAAATTAATTTCTTTGTTTCTTCCTGGCCATTTCTGTCAGGTTAAGGGCTGGGGTATGAATTGCGTTTAGACAGTATTTATTTTGGGACATTAGAGCACATCAGACATATCGAATTGCATTCTGAATACGAAGAATGTCATTCTGATATCAAATAATTTTGATTTTTGAAATTAGCAATTTAATACACATTTTATGGCAAATCATTAAAATTGATATTTTTGATATTTAACAGTACTTGAAGTAAACTTTATAAATCTGATGATTTATACTTAAAGTGTATGTAGGTGGGATGAAAAGTCGACGATCAATTGAAAATTTTGACCTTTAGATTAAAGATATGGATTTTTTTCCCAAAACACAAACAAAAAATTGGTCCTTTTGGGGAAAAAATCCATATCTTCAATATGAAAGGTCAAAATTTTCATTTGACCGTCGGCTTTTCCTCCCTGCTACATACACTTTAAGAATATATCATTAGATTTATATAATTTACTTTTAGGACTGTTATATATCAAAAATTTGAAAAATATCAAATTTTTATAATTTGTCATAAAATTTGTATTATATTGTGATTTTCAAAAAATGAAAATTATTTGATATCAGAAAGACATGCTTTGTATTCAGAATACAATTTGAAAGGTCTGAGGTTCTCTCATGTCCCACAAAAAATACTGTCGAAATGCAATAAACGCTCATTTTAGATCCCTTAAGCAAATGCAAATGAATTTGATTTAAATATTACTTTGTCTTTACAGCCTACAGGCAGGTAAATTAATTGTAGCTACATCATTCCATAACACTGGTGCATATTAAATCAAAAAGTAACATAAAATGTAAAAGTCTTTAAAGTTAAAATGTACATATCCAGGCAGGGTAACCAAAATTAAGGGGATGAAGTGGACAAGACTGCATGGGCATGCACATTCTTTGTGTCACTAGCTAGAATTCATTAACACATTCATCCGAAAATATGGACCTATATGGAACTTATTTAACACAGTGGTCAAAGACAAGTTTTCATATTTCTGTAGGATACATAGTTCAGGGATTATGATGTCAAATAGATCAAAGGTCAATGACCTTTTACATTATTATTCAAATTTTGAAAATGCTCAAATTCGTCTAAAACTTGTCTAATATTGTTTCAAATTATTCATTTAGACAAACGAAACACAAAAACCTTGCTTACACATATTGATCACACGTGCTCCTCTAAATCACTCTAAATCTTTGGTTTGATGCCATGTAATTCCTAGGTTGCATTTGATCTATGTTACAGTAACATTGAACTGCTATTTATTGAATTATGACAATAAATCTTTGGTTCAATGCCACGTCAGTATTAGGTTGCGTATGTCCTATGTTACAGAAACAATGAAATGCTATTTATTGAATTATCACAATAAATCTTTGGTTCAATGCCATGTAATTCCTAGGTTGCATATGACCCATGTTACAGAAACAATGAACTGCTATTTATTGAATTAAAACAATAAATCTTTGGTTCAATGCCATGTAATTCCTAGGTTGCATTTGATTTGACCTATGTTACAGTAACATTGAACTGCTATTTATTGAATATCACAATAAATCTTTGGTTCAATGCCATGTAATTCCTAGGTTGCATATGATCTATGTCACAGTAACAATTAACTGCTATTTATTGAATTATAACAATAAATCTTTGGTTCAATGCCATGTAATTCCTAGGTTGCATATAACCTATGTTACAGAAACAATGAACTGCTATTTATCACAATAAATCTTTGGTTCAATGCCATGTAATTCCTAGGTTGCATTTGATTTGACCTATGTTACAGTAACATTGAACTGCTATTTATTGAATATCACAATAAATCTTTGGTTCAATGCCATGTAATTCCTAGGTTGCATTAGATGCTACAGTAACATTGAACTGCTATTTATTGAATTATAACAATAAATCTTTGGTTCAATGCCATGTAATTCCTAGGTTGCATTAGATGTTACAGTAACATTGAACTGCTATTTATTGAATTATAACAATAAACTTTGGTTTAATGCCATGTAATTCCTAGGTTGCATTTGACCCATATTGCAGTCACATCACATTGAACAGATAACAATAAATATTTAGTTTAAGGGATCTAGAATGAGTGTTTATGGCGTTTCGACAGTATTTTTTGTGGGACATGAGAGCACCTCAGACGTATCGAATTGCATGTCTTTCTGATATCAAATACTTTTCATTTTTTGAAATTCACGATATAATACAAATTTTATGACAAATTATTAAAATTTGATATTTTTCAAATTTTTGATATATAACAGTCCTCGAAATAAATTTTATAAATCTAATGATATATTCTTAAAGTGTATGTAGCTGGGAGGAAAAGCCGACGATCAATTGAAAATTTTGACCTTTCATATTGAAGATATGGCTTTTTTCCCAAAAGACCTAATTTTTTTTTTGTTTTGGGAAAAAATCCATATCTTCAATATGAAAGGTCAAAATTTTCAATTGATCGTCGGGTTTTCATCCCATCTACATGCACTTTAAGTATAAATCATCAGATTTATAAAGTTTACTTCAAGTACTGTTAAATATCAAAATATCAATTTTAATGATTTGCCATAAAATGTGTATTACATTGCTAATTTCAAAAAATCTAAATTATTTGATATCATAAGGACATTCTTTGTATTCAGAATGCAATTCGATATGTCTGATGTCCTCTATTAAGGTCCCACAATAAATACTGTCCAAACGTTCATACCCCTTCCCTTAATGCCATTGTAATTTCTATATTGTAATCGATATAAAACAACTAATATCAATAACCCCATTATTTCCATTGCTGTCAACTTTAACTGATGATCAAATTGGTCATTAAGGGTATACGAGGTATTGTTGGTCGAAGCAGCCAATAAATCGATTTTCATTATCTGAATCAATATATTAGGCCAGTATAAAATTAATGTTTTGGTTCTCGTCCCTCCCTCCTCAATTTCTGGGATTTGTCAGATTTTTTTTTTTTTTAGATTTCTCAATTATTTTAGACTTTGGAATGATTTATGAATTTTTCATACATATAAATAAGTTTATTAGAGAACAAGGATCACTTCCAAGTCTTTTTGTGGTACTCTAGGGGGTTTATCCCTCAGAATCTCACATTTGAAAAAAAAAAGTGCCTCATCGCTTCCTCAAGCACTGTTGGAAAAGACCGAAAACTACTGACAATGCTGATTTTACATTGAAAAAAAAAAAAAAAAAAACACCTCCCTCCCTCATCAATTCATGAAAATCCTCTGGACGAGAACCAAAATATTAATTTTATATGGCCTTATTGAAAAATAATACTTTGATGTTTTGCAAAAGTTCATTCTACAAATCATATACTTTGAAAGCTTGCTTAATTTATTGTTATTAATGAGTGATGTACGTTTTACAAAAGTGTTGTTGTTTCAGCCCTTTACAACATAACTCAAGAACCACACTAAAGGACCTACCAAAAGTATATCTGTGATTGAATTCTTCTGCACGCTCGCTATGAATTGAGCAATGCAATATTTGCTGAAGCTCACTACCATTCGCAAGATGCTGTGAACAACATGTTTTTGTTGCTGCTTCGACTAACAATACATTGTATACCCTTAAGGGTATACGAGGTATTGTTGGTCGAAGCAGCCATAAAAATCGATTTTCATTATCTGAATCAATATATTATTGAAAAATAACACTTCATTCTACAAATTATATACTTTGAAAACTTGCTTAATTTATTGTTGTTAATGAGTTATGTACGCTTTACAAAAGTGTTGTTGTTTCAGCCCTCATTACAACATAACTCAAGAACCACATGACCTACAAAAGTATATCTGTGATATTTGAATTCTTCTTCACGCTCGCTATGAATTGAGCAATGCAATTTTTGCTAAAGCTCACTACCATTCACAAGATGCTGCATACTACTTTTTTTTCTGCTGCCTCGACCAACAATACATCGTATAACCTTAAATTGGCATCTCTGTATGTATGGGTACTGAGAATTTGAGTAACTGAAGTGACAGCCTCTAGTCCATTCCAACCAATTTTTCAAACTTTTTCCCAATCTCGCTGAATGACCCCCTTTTTTGGTAAGATTTTACCCAGTCTCACGGAAAGACACTCTTTTTTGAGCCTTCTCACTGAAAGACCCCTTTTTCGATGTCTAGGCTCTCACCGAAAGACCCCTAGTTTCGAACTGCTGATGTCTGCACATCCCCATCACTTCCAAAGTCGAGTGCCCCCTCGGACTTTAGCCCCAAATCAAAATGTTAGGCCTATCAAGCTACATAGAAAAATTCATAAGCCTAGGTCAATTCTGGGCGATTTCTGTCAGGTAGAGGGAGCTGGCCAGCCCAGTAAGGGGTGGTGCAATAATTATGTGTACCCTGTGGTGGTGAATTGTAAGGGGAGAGGAAAGGGGCGTAGCCTAGGAGCCTAGGGGGCCCATATGGACAAGGAGCAGTGCAGGGCCTTTTAACATCTCCTTTCCTCCTTATTTCATTATCGCTTTTGCTCAACCCTCAAGGCCCCTGAACATTGTCCACCTTGTCCACCCGCCTGATATGCCCCTGAGGACAAGCAATTTTTTGGCACAGATATTTGGGCACCGTTTTAATATTTTACGCCCTAAGAAAGTGTAGAAACATGTTGTTACGGAACATTTAAATATGCAAAATTGTCTGCTTGCTGCGCTCGCATCACATGATATTATTGATTTGTACACAAAGCATTAGCGAACAAGAGAACACGCGCTGTGCTTTTTATTGATTAGCACGTTAAAACTAGCGTCGTGCTTTCATTTATTAGAACTCAAAGTGCATTTTTTGACTTCATTTCTTCATTAGGTTTTAGACGCCGACACCTTAGGCGCACAATTGAGCTAGGCCTACTTGGCGATAATGTTAATTCAATGCATTGAAATCGAATTGAATTGAAATGAAATTTGGGCGATTTTCATTTCAATGCATTGGAATTGAATTGGAATCGAAATGAGTGGGCTTGGGCATGAATTGGATTGGATTGGAATTGAAATCCCCGTTGAAATCATTGTGAACAATGAAGAATTGAATTGGATTGGAATTGAAATCATGTCGAGTGATGAAGAATGAAGTGGAATTGAAATGAAATTCAGCTTTGATTTCAATTCAGCATTTCAATTCACAAGCAGATGTCTGTGATTCCATATCATTCCACCTGTAAAAAGTGCCCTTCCCCTGTTCAGAATTCTGATACACTTCCAGGTCTATTCACTCAAGTGACACACATTAAAAACTTTTGGCACTAATCATAAAGGCCCTATTTTTCTCAAGCTGCTAATTTGTATGCTCAAAAGTCATTGCACATTTGAACAAAGTCAAATTTTTTGTGAGAAAACCATTAAAGAAATGATAGCTTTTTTCACACTTTTTCAAAAGTACAAGGATTTTGAGTGTAAAATCTTAGGAGGAGCAGGAGACAAGTAGGGGCTATCTAATAGTATCAAAACCTTGATTTTTGACATCTTTGATGTCAGTGTGGGGACAGGGTCACATTATCGATTGTACCACACACCTTAAGTTTAGAAAATAATGTACATGGGGGACAAGAAGTTAACATGCTTTTGTGACAACTTGAGTAGTGTACTTGATTTTGACTTTGTGTTGCGGACTCAAGTGTTATAAAATTCATAGGCGTAGATCCGGGGAGATAGGGGATAAATCCCCAAATATTTTGCCAATGTTGATGCCTAGCGCCTGAATAATAAGGTTTCTGACCAAATATACTTCAAGAATTTTTTTCCAACCCCCATCCCCCATGCCCGGGGGAGGCACTCCCTATCTGAAATGGCAGGGATGTGCCTCGCCATGTTAAAAGTTAGGGGCATTCAGGTCAAATGTACAATTACAAAAATATGGGGTCATTCAGTACACAACCTGAATAAAAATGGGGTCATTCGGTATGAAACTTTGAAAAAGGATGGTCATTGGGGTAACAAAAAGTAAAATGGGAGTCATTGAGTACAGGATTGCCAAAAGAGTATCATTAAGTACACATAAACACATTTCAGGAGAACAAAAATACCACCTAAATTTGGGAATTAAAAGGTGGGTCATTGGGTATAGCAGGAAATAGAAAAGGGGGTCATTGAGTAGGGCCTACATAATTTTTTTTAAAGTGGGTCATTGGGTAATAGGTAGGACCATAACACACAAAATGGGGTCATTGGGTACAAGCCAGTTTGAAAAAGGGGGTCTATCCCGAGGCACATGATGCATATCTGTCATGGAAGTGCCCCCCGGGCCCCCATGTCAAAAAGAAATCTACGCCACTGATAAAATTGGTAGTAAAATTTCAAACATGCACTGCAAAACAGTGTCTAGATATTAAATACCATTCTAGACACCATCTTGCCGCTACTCAAAAAAGCATGGCGCTACTTGCCTAAAAAGCTGTCACGTATAACCATGTGCTTCTATTGTCCAATTTGCCATCGGCAAGATTTCATATGGAAACAGTTCAGACCAGTACAGGATCATGTCAGAAATTAATATTTGGTTCTGGGTCTGTACTGATTATTCGGACTAGGCGTACTGTACGGACTAGGCTTACCCCTACATAGCCGACATTATCTAACATCATTCACAGTTCACCGGGATGTATTTCAAAATATAAAATTATCGTTTAATTCACTAATATAAGTAAAAAATCACTGATATAAATGCATAACACATTGCAATACTTACGGTTGTTGCGATGTTTGTCAGAGATCTTGTGTTCCGCAGTTCCGGTTTCACCTGGTTGCACTAGTGCTAGTCTCCTACACACCCAGTTTGCGTCGGTCTGACACTCGTCGATGTTCGTGATAGCCACATATACAGTCTGCCCCGAGACTACACTAGCGCGCGTGATTTTACAAGCGATCAAAATGCACGTACACCATTAGTCTGTCTAGAAGGCCCGCAGCTGGACTCATGATCGGAGGGTTTTAAAGGGATATTCGGAAATTTTGATTTGAACAAGTTTTTCTACACATTTAATTTTCTGAAGACCCTACACGAGGGAAAATCATTTTGATATGTCCACTCACATGTCCGCTCTTGGGCCCAGCTAGCTCTGCTCTGTGAGTCTTGATCAGGCTGATAACATCACAAAGGAAAAATGCTCCGAAACTGGCCCGTTAGGCCTATAGGGCCTAGATATGCATGGAGACCCTGCTCTGGTTTAATATGTGTAGCATTTTTGTAGCACATGCACAAGGGGAGTAGGATATTAAAAGGGCATTTCGTGATCCACAGCCTCATCCCCCTACTTTTCTATCTGGCTACTTGCAGATTAATTCGTTTAGCAAAAATATCGTCAAATTTTAATTTCGTTCTGGTATAGGCCTACCAGCACGAAATTACAACAGTGGCCTATGGGACAGTAGGCCTATAATACACATAGTCATGCATAACTCGCTAACACAAAATCGGAATCAACTGAAATTTTGAGAATAGGCCTAAGCTTTTTTCGTGGAAATCTACTGAAAAATGAAATAAAAAGTGGATGCTATGATCACGAAATACTCCTTAAAAGGACACTAACAAGTCCGGATGTCCGACCGCTATACTATAATAGTCTGTGCTGTACTGTGCTGTGCTGCACTATGCATGGTCTCGATATCTATTTTAGACTGTATAATGATGGCTCCCTTTTTAATTTTGGTATATTAAAGAAACATTGGTGTTTGGGCTGTTTGTTTGTTTGTTTTTTCAAGTTTCTTTTCCCCTAACTGGAGCCAAAATTGCATTAAAAAACCATGAAACATTGTTCAAAATACAATTACATTTAGCTAAAAATCTGTGTTTCGGGCATAAAAAATTCCCTTGGAATTTTTTTATAGGCCTAAATAGACCTAGGCCCTATAGCCCACTTTCAGATTCTCGTAGGCACATCCCTACCAAGACTAAGCTTGAGCGCCCCCCCTGGTCCAAGAGCCCCTGCTTGAATCCCAATTGTAATTGTCTTTTATTTGAGCTTTTATTGTTTTATTAAGTTTTAGGCCCTATATCAAGCATGGATAAAATAGTCAGACCCATCACAGCCCATTAGGCTAAGTTGGTGCGCACTTAAAAAATAATATGACTCAACCAAAAACAAGAAGACATCAAATTTGAGTAGGCTTAGTGTGTAAGAGCAGAGAAGATGTCTTTTATTACATCTTCTCTGGTAAGAGCTATAAATGAAAAATATTACCAGATCATATAATTTTCACAAAACTTTCCGATTTGTCAAAATAAACATTAATATTGTTGCAACTTTCACTTGGTATTTTGATGTTAAATGTTGGCATACATATACATACCATGCACATGAAGTCAAAATAAATACATCCTACAAATTTCACAGTGACAAAATCTGTGAATGTGCCTTTAAGAATAAGAGGTTTCTTGACAGACTAAATGCTTACTTTGACCAGCTGGAACCGCCCGGACAATCACACGGTGTAAACAAGATACGCGCCAATCGATCCGTGTTCAACGTATAATGACGTAGTCTATATTTGATTGCTCAAGCATTGAGAAATGGGTAGGCCCTAACCAGGCCCGTAGCCAGGTTTTTTTTTTTTTTTTTTTTTTGTAGGGGGTGTGATTTTGAAAAAGTGGACTTTTTTCCAAGGGGGGGGGGGCAAATCTGTGGTAAGTTGACTTTCTCCCCAAATTTAGACCTTTTTACCAAAAAGGTTTAAAAAAAAAATTTTGGCTTCGCTGGGGCTCGCTTACGCTCACAGATTCTTAAATTTTTGTTGAACTTTTTGTATACTTTTGCAAATTTGGGGTGGGGGTGCCCTAACCCTGAAATTAGGAACCAAAATTTATGATTTTTCTTAATTTATAACGACCATGGGTTTTTAAAAACTATTCCTTATTTGTCATTCATTTGACACCCTGGGGGTCAAACTAGGTCCTAGATAACATTGACCCACCATAGATCCATCATGACACCCTCGGACCAACCATATTTTATAGCATCTCTTAACCCCATGACACAATATGCAATTTGATTAGGGGAAAGCTATTCATCCATTTCAGAGGAAGGATGTAAATTAAATGGAACAGCCTATTTTGTGGCCATTTCAGAGGGAGTATGTAAATTAAATGGAACAGCCAATGGGTATGTAATTTAACTGGAATAGCCTTAAAGTTGATGTCATCTATATTAAAATTACGCTATTCTCTGTGGATCTGTTTAGTCCTACGTGTATGGGGTGGGTGTTAGTAACAATATAATTCTCAGGTGCAATCTGTACAAACTCTGAGCCCTGAAGCGGCTTAATTTGATGAGAAACGACCGGCCCTTTGTTTTAACATTTGGGGCCCATAGTATTTGACTTATGAGGCTCATGAACATATATTGAAGTATAATCTCAGGTGCTCTCAGTAGACTCAAGATGGGCACTGTAGCTGCTTTATTTACTGAGTAACGGCCGGCCCTATGTTTTAGCGTTTGGGGAACCTGGGCCCATATTATGTGACATATGGGGCTCACATGTACATATAACCGGGACATATAACAATATAATTCTCAAGTGCAATCGTATTGAAGATATGGATTTTTTTCCCAAAACACAAAAAAAAATTAGGTCTTTTGGGAAAAAAAGCCATATCTTCAATATCAAAGGTCAAAATTTTCAATTGATCGTCGGCTTTTCCTCCCAGCTACATACACTTTAAGAATATATCATTAGATTTATAAAATTTATTTCGAGGACTGGTAATGTTATATATCAAAAATTTGAAAATTATCAAATTTTAATAATTTGTCATAAAATTTGTATTATATCGTGAATTTCAAAAAATGAAAAGTATTTGATATCAGAAAGACATGCAATTCGATACGTCTGAGGTGCTCTCATGTCCCACAAAAATACTGTCGAACGCCATAAACACTCTCCCCTCTCAAGTGCAATCTGTGTACAAACTCTGAGTTCTGAAGCTGCTTTATTTGATGAGAAACGGTCGGCCCTTTGTTTTAACATTTGGGGCCCTGGGGCCCATAATATTTTACTTATGGGGCTCATGTACATATGTTGAAGCATAATTCTCAAGTGCTATCAGTACACCCAAGCTGGACATTGTAGCTGCTTTATTTACTACAATTATAGAAATTATAAAAAGTCGCCCAATTGGACGGAAAATGTGTAAAAAGTGAAAGTGCAAGTCACAAGCTTTAATTAAATGTAGGTTGCACTTAAAATAAAGAAATTGTATAAAGTCTCCTCCCAGGGGAGGCGTCTAGTCTCTCTTACTCTCCATAGGTTGCTGTTGTCAGTCTCTCTTATTCACAGCGAGGCTATGCAATATGATTAGGGGAAAACTATTCCAGAGGGAGTATGTAAATTAAATGGAACAGCCAATGGGTATGTAATTTAACTGGAATAGCCTTAACGTTGATGTCATCTACATATATTATAATTACTTCTCTGTGGATCTCTTTAGTCCTACGTGTATGGGGTGGGTGTTAGTAACAATATAATTTTCAGGTGCAATCTGTGTACAAACTCTGAGCCCTGAAGCTGCTTAATTTGATGAGAAACGACCGGCCCTTTGTTTTAACATTTGGGGCCCTGGGGCCCATAGTATTTGGCTTATGAGGCTCATGAACATATATTGAAGTATAATTCTCTAGTGCTCTCAGTAGACTCAAGCTGGGCACTGTAGGTGCTTTATTTACTGAGTAATGGCCGGCCCTATGTTTTAGCGTTTGGGGCCCTGGGGCTCATATTATGTGACATATGGGGCTCACATGTACATATAAAATATAATTCTCAGGTGCAATCTGTGTACAAACTCTGAAAGCTGCTTAATTTGATGAGAAACGGCCGGCCCTTTGTTTTAACATTTGGGGCCCTGGGGCCCATAATATTTGACTTATGGGGCTCATTTACATATGTTGAAGTATAATTCTCAAGTGTTATCAGTACACTTAAGCTGGGCATTGTAGCTGCTTTATTTACTGAGTAACGGCCGGCCCTATGTTTTAGCGCTTAGGGCCCTGGGGCCCATATTATGTGACATATGGGAGTTATATATACATATGACAATATAATACTAAAGACCTATCTGTGTACCAAATCTGAACCCTGTGGCTACTTTATTTGCCGAGAAACGGCCCGGCCCTTTGTTTTAACATTTGGGCCCCTGAGGCCCATAGCCTTGTACATCTGAGGCCAAAATGGACAAAAGGCACATCTACGACTTAGGCCCCATACATATGCAACTTATGAGCCCTAGTGATCTTGTACTTTTAGAGCTAGGCTTGTCAATCTGTTGCACCATATTTTAACATTTGGGCCCTTGGGGCCCACAATATATAACATATGGGGCTCTTGTATATTTGTAAATATAGAGTACCCCTAGGGCTATCAGTGTACCAACTCAGGGCCCTGAGGCTGCTTCATTTGATGAGAAATGGCGTGCTTTGTATTTTCACATTTGGGCCCCTGGGGCCCGTGACCTTTGACCTCTGGGGCCAAGATGGGCAAAAGGCACTTCTCGGGTAGGGCCCATAAGTGTACCACATATGGGCTCCAGGGCCTTTGTAGTTTTAGCGCTAGCCTTGACAGAATGATGTGTTTGATGGAAGAAAAGGAGAAGAAACCACAGGATGGGAAGATACCCTGCATGCTCTGCATACGGGTATAACCACAGGATGGGAAGATACCCTGCATGCTATTGCATGCGGGTATAAATAGCTTTTCTTATGGTTCAAATTTTAAGATTTCTTTAAAATCTATTAATGACAAGATAAAATACGGTTTGAAGATGACATTAATGATGAAAACTCAATTTTGGCCATGTAACACTTCAGTGATCCTGTGTGCATCCTTAATTTCGGGCCGCCCACTCCTCTACATCCCGAGGATGCTTTTCAATAATTTAAATTATACGGTGTCAAAAATTGCTATTCCTTGGTATGATAATTTATCTTACCATGTTGACTTATATTGTTTGTTAAGTCAACTGGACGTGACAAAATATCCTGCTATGTAGACATTAATTTGATGCTAAATTGACTTGGCATAATAATTTTGCCATGTTGACTTGTTTGTTCAGTTGTCTTGGCGAGATATTTTATATCGTCATGTTGACATAATGCTGATAATAAGTCGACATGGCAAGATAATTATCTTGTCAAGTTGTGTCACATAGACGCTTCCATTTCTATACATGCTTGATAAATGTTATTTGGATTTTTTTTTCCTGCTGGCCTTCCATACTAGCGAACAATTTTCCACACCTACAGAGTGTTTGTAATCAACCTACCGGACGGTATGACAATTGTCATGTTCTACGATAGCTGAAGATGACAGAGAGTCAGGTCTCTTAATCGATTCAACAACCATTCATACATATCACAATCATCATTGTCCTATTATCATGCGAATTTGCCCGTGGTAGGACAAAATATATTTAAATGAGAATAACAATGAGTAACGTCGTATTGCATACCCTATAATACCTGATCTGGTTTCTTGTGTTATTCAGATTTCTTTTGATCCTTGATGGTGTTGTATCACATTATGCTGTGTTTTTAAATAGGCCCTTAACACAATAAACAATTTCCATGAGAATCAAACAACTTGCTTTAATAAAAAAATAATATCACAATAGCACTGGATGTTTAAAATTATGTTATCCTTGATTAATGACAATAAATTGTTTAATAAAACATTGAACAAAAAAATCAGTTGGTCACCGGGTTTCGAACTCGGGATAGCGTATCTGGAGTCAAGCGCACTAACCATTAGGCCATGGACCTCTGCTGTAAATTACTGTGTCGGAATACAGCATTTATTATATAAATGGATGCGTCGTCCGATAAGAACAAAAGAATTGTGAAAAACTTGATTTTTTGGCGAATGGGGCTCAGAATTTGTATGTAGGGTATCCAGGAAACTGCTAGGGTATATTTGGAAGTGAATCTGAAAAAGTAGTGTGAAGGTGATAACCAGGTAGACCTGTAGCAGTGTCTAAAAATTCTGGATCAGTATGATTTGCAACTAAATTTCGCTATGAAATACCGCGTGAAATGGAAGCAAAAATATTTGTTTATTACGAACAATGATTGACTGTAGGATTGGTGGCCCTTTTGGAATTAATGAGTTGTCACGATATTAGACCTGGGACTGTAAATAACATTTAACATGGTTTTAGATACATTTTGTACCCAGCGAAAAATAACATCGAACAATAGAAGTCAAGTGTTTTAATGTTACGTGTAAATATAGTCTCGCGGGAGCATCTGTTATTAGTCTTCTTTATCAGTCTTTTTTTTTTAAACTTGCTGGTCACGGCTACCGCGTGACTCTAATAATTTGAGGAGAGAGAAACAAGAGTTTGAACTTGCACATCTATGCACAGAAATGGAGCACCTATTTGATATGCTGATCTTGCATACCTTCCGAATGTACCACTGAATCAGTGGTGGTGCCAGGAATTTCGGGAGGGGGGGGTGAATTTCGGTGGGATGAATTTCAGGGGGGACAAAATCAAGAATTTTGTGTGAAATTACAGCAAAAGTGGACATTTGTGTAATTTTGGGTTTTTACTGGGGGAGGGGACAACAGGGGAATAGTTCTGACTAGGGAATTTGCCCGTCATGCCACCACCACCACCCCCTAGGTGCTGCCACTGGTCTGAATGTGTATGAATATTTAGTACAGTTAAGATATTTAAAACAAGAAAGTATAATTTTTGCTTTTCTTTTTGGCCTTTCAGGATTTGTTGGCAAAGGAATGCTGAGTGGAGCCATTGCTGGTTCTGTGTTCGCATCACCTCCACCACACAGTATTCTAGCTGCTATCAGGGCAGTAGGCAAGGGAAACAAAGGTAATATATATCTGTATCTGTGTGACTCACTCAATGACTGAATTACTTACTGACTCGTTCACTCGCTCGCTCGTTTCCTCGCTCAACGACTCACCATACCTACCGGTAGACCCAATAGTCTGAAGAGTCATTAGTCCAGAAAGGGTTAAAGTTAAGGTTTAGGGCATTTTAGGCTAGGGATAAAGTTAGCTTTATGATTAGTGTAAGAGATAGGGGTAGGCAGAGGTAGGAGCTAATAAATAATCCGTACCCTAATTGTAAGCTTAGTGTTAAGGGGGTACTACACCCTGGCCAATTTTGTGCATATTTTTGCATTTTTTGCAAAAATTATAGCGCATTGGTGACAAGTAAGATATGTATATTATAGGGCAAGGACTACAACTGGTGAAGCATACCATATAGAGATTTAACTTGGTTGGATGGTCGTAAGGGGGCAGTCTTAAGATCGCATGTGATTTTTGTCGCAAAATATGCAAATGAGCTACCTCATTTGCATATTTTTTATTTTTAAAAACGTTTTTAGCTAGAATAGAAGGCTGACGCTGCGCCAAAACACGTATGTAAGTGTATAATTATTTAATGATAAATGAACTACCACTAAATGTTCCTGTCAGTCCTGCAGTGCAAAACTTCTCATGCAATTCCATCTTTAACATTACATTCAAATAATAATTACATTCTAAATTGGAACTGACACCAATTTTTTTCAGGAATATCTTGTTTAACATTTTAAGAACTTAAATTGATAAGTTTGGGTTTTTCTGTTTAAATTTGTGAAAACCTCAGCTGGAACACTGCTGATTGTGAAGAACTACACAGGTGATCGACTCAATTTTGGCATAGCAGCAGAAAGAGCTAAATCAGAAGGTATCAGGACTGAAATAGTAGTTGTGGGCGAAGATTGTGCACTTACCAGCAGTGACAAAAGTGCAGGTAGAAGGGGATTATGTGGCACTATTCTTATACATAAGGTAGGAACTGTCTAATTGAAATGAACTGTAATCTATATAGTCTGTCTCGTCTCAAGTTTAGAACCAGGGGTTTAGAGTAACGCCATGTTGAATTTCGCAGTGGCAGATTTTTGTGTAAATGTAATGCCGCGGGGTGTATACACACACGTAGAAGGGCAATTTGTTTGTACGCTGGCAACGCAATCACGTAAATGCACTGATTAGAATCTGCCACTGCAAATTCAATATGGCATTACTCTCAACTTAAGACAAGACACACTATAGCATCTATTAGGATTGTGTAATGTGTATGCATTGCTTAGCATGTGTAATCAACACATTTTTTAAAAAAAGAAATAACTCTGACCGGGTTTTTTTTGTATATGTGTTCTATATACAGATTGCTGGAAGTATGTCTGAAGAGGGTCGATCACTTGATGATATCCTGCTTGCTACTAGAGCTGCAGCAAGTGATATGGGTAAGCTCACTGGCTTAGTTATTAGTTAATATTTCAGTAGATTATCTATCAACAGAATAACAATATACACACATATAAAAGTCGCATATAAAATATCTACTGATGACTATTTAAATAATGAGCTCTCTGTCTGTCTCCCGGGGGGGGGGGGGGGGCTGGCACTGGTCATTGACAAGGGGGTATCAGTCTCAAAAAGCACCCTGACAAGTGCACATTCCTGCAAGTATTGACATTATTTTTACCCCCATTAAAACAAAGGTCGATAGTGACAAAAAGTACCTCAACAAAGAGTCCAGATCTTGCAAACTATGTTTATTTCTTGACTACCCATGTTTAGCCAGTTTATTCTCAAAATGAAGACAAAGGGAATCTGTACAAAGTAATAGCAGTGTCATTTGATGTAATGAGGTGATACAACATGTTGCAAAGGATTCTGGGAAGGGTAAGAGATCTTCTCTGCTACAGGTGCTTCTAGTTGTAAAATGTATATAAAATATAAAATACAAAAACATAAAAGGCTAACACTAAAATGATAACTTTAATTAAAGCATTTTTGAAAAGGCTTGGGAAATTAGAAGCAACTACATTAAAACACAGAAAGCATTAAATATTATACAACTACTTACATGTACAAGTTACAATTAACAACTTAATGTTCTCAGTGGTTAGAACATCGGACTCACTATCCGAAGGACCAAGGTTCAAGTCCCCTCACAGGCAAGGTATTGTCTGGAGTTTTTTTTCTGGCTTATCTCCCTAGATGCATGTTATGTTTCCATTGTAATTTCATGTTAAAATGTTCTAGTGTATGATGCATGTTTCTTCTTCCCTAAACTTATTTTACTTAAAAGATGAGACATTTTGAAAATGGCTTCTTCAAATGCCAAAAAGTAAACCAGAAAGCCCACATTTTGGATGGGATGGAGGATCAGCAGAAAGTGCTACTTTATACTTGTGGCATATAAACAAATCTTGTTTCCTGAATGCGAATTTAGAATCAAATTCAGCTGATTCAGTGTAAACATCCACCAAATGAATTAATTTATGCTAATCCGAGGTTGTCATTCAAAACAAGTCGATGATGACTTCTGTCCAATGTTAGCGGGATATGCTAGGCTGATGGCCAATTTGAATTATCAGAGTCAACCAAATCACTGTCATCAGCATGCTGGAGATGCATACAATCAAGTTTGATGGGCATGTTATCGACATATAACCATTATGACTTTTATAAGACTATGCAAGTATGTGCCCCTTGGGTTCCATAATAATGTATTGTATTATAAAGACTGACCACTGACATTGACATTGTGCAGGTGTCCTCTGTCAATGACCATAGCTCTTGGTCCCCAACAAACACACACTGATGAGAGATGCATGGGGATTCTAAGAAATGATGACTCAAACATGTTGATGACTATGTCTGCAGTTTATGTAAACAATAATATTGTCAATGACCTTCAACATCTTCAGGAGAAACATATATTGCTTTGTACTGAACATGGTATTCCTAGCCTATCAGCCCTTCAGCATATTATTAGGTTAAAATTAACAACTAAGTTGTGTGCGTTTTACCCCTTTGGAGAAAATTCATGCACATGGGATGGAAATGACAAGCCTTAGAATCTCCTTTATAGAAAACATACTATTCTGTGTGTATCAGCTTATTTATTTGTCAAGCTTCCCAATGAAATTATTGCTGCAAAAAGGTTACACCTGGAGTTTGCGCAGTTATTCCTTTTTAACTATTAAAGATACAGTTTATGAACCTTAAACTTTAATTTCAAATGAAATCGGGCCACTGAGATAACAGTGGAGGAGTATTGAGCTCCGTTATTAGTAACATATCATTCACGTTCATCGCTATGTATTGTGACCGACGATTTAATTGATGGAAACTGTTGATTTATAATGTTTGGTGTTTGTGGATTATTTGCATTATTGCAGGAACCATAGGGATATGTCTGTATCCTTGTAGTGTGCCAGGCTCAGGACCATCATTTACCCTAGGTCAGGATGAGATAGAATTAGGACTGGGAATTCATGGTGAAGCTGGTGTCAAGAGAATGAAGGTAAGATAGGGGATGTTATTTTCTTTAGAAGAGGTCTCTAAATATTTAAGTGACCATAATGAAATATTTTATGACCCCTTTAATTATTTTGGGCTGAAAATGGTTCTGATGCTCATTCTGCATGCACATCAAAACACAAGTTATTCAAACGGATCAAGAAATGTGTAAATATACCATTTATTGGTATCGAGCACTGTATAGCTGTCTGTGATACTTCTACTTCTTAAATATCCCGGGTATATATACATGTATAGTAGTTATTTATCAAAAAAAAATCCTGAGGGTGAAAAGGGGTAAAAGTTGGGTAGGGGTAGCCTTTCCCTTTCCCTCAAGCCCACCACGCCAAGTCCCATCCTTTTATACCAGATATAATTGTATAGTGTTCCAGAATAGTATGATTTTTTTCTTGTTTTACCCTCCTCCTGGCTTTAGCCATGAAGGGGTTATTATGATAATGTGATAGTGCATGTGGGTGCTTGTGTTGGTGTGGTATGTGTGTTCCATTTTGGTTAGGTTTATGCATTTTGGTTAGGTATTTGTGTTTTCTCAAAATAAATTGGTGTAAGGTAACTTAAATGATGTATCACACAATTTAATGTCTAAGGTCATCTGAGGTCGTCAAATAAGCATTAGCTCCCTCCTCCAAATAAAAGGTCTGTATGCCCTTTCAGCTCAAAATTGATTTGAGTCAGTAGGTCAATTTTGTTTTAAATTTTTTTTAAGATGATCCAAAAGTATTCCGTGGTATCTACAGCTTGCCATGGACCATTTGGTCAAAGAGAACACTTATTATTCTAGCTCGTTTGCAGACACAGGCTGTTGTGTAAGACTTTCAGCGTATAGTTCTTCTTGATCTTGGTCAGTAACAGTGAGGCAACTTTAACAGAATGTACATGAATTGTATGACTAAAAGTTCATCCAATAATTTGGGTGGAACATCCTATCTGGAACTCAGTGTGGTTGCAAAAGATGCCATTGCTTATCTTGGTTAGTATGTGAATATGTGTAAACTTCTATCCTTATTCCATAAATCTGCTTGTAATAATTCTTTGAGATGATTTAATTTGTGGTGGGTCTGAATTTGAAATACCAGGTACATGTAAGTATGCACTAAACAGTGTTTTAGCTACGATTTAGAAGATAAACTGCATGGGCTCAAAAAGAAACTTATAATTTTTCACAAGGTCATATCTTAAAATCCTGTCCATAAAAATGAACCAAAATTACACACAGAATTACTTTAACGCTCTACTCTAAACACATGTCAGTAACCAAGCAGTTGTCCAACTGACACAACAGCAAAATGCACTGACACTGAAAGCTTCCTGGATCTTGGTCAGTAACAGTGAGGCAACTTTAACAGAATGTACATGAATTGTATGACTAAAAGTTCATGCAATTCAAGAAATATAGCAATTAAAAAACATGCACCATTCATTATTGACATATTGAATATATTGGGTCTACACCTTTCACCAATATTTAGTGCTGAGAACTCCATCAAAGTGTTAAAAAGCTACATTTCCACTTTGAAAAAAAAAAGTGACTTTGATTTTTCAATTTTTGAGGTTGGTTGGGAAAGGGCAATCAAACTTTTTTAGGCCTTATGTAAGTTTCATTTTGGTTAGGTTTTGTTTTCTGTTTATTTTCACATTTATCCTATGAGTCTTTTCAAATTAGTAAAGCTGGATGGATTTTCCCAAGAGTTATTACCAATTTATCCAACTGTGATATAAAATTGGATCGGTTGAGCCCATATTTATTGGTTGAGCTATGAGTTTTAAAATATTGGACCGAGACGTAGTCAAGTCCAATATTTTACATCTCATAGCGAGACCAATAAATATTGACCGTAAAGCATCCAATTTTATCATTATTATGTTTTGGATCCAATATTTTCACACACTTGGATCCATCAAAACATAATAATGATGAAATTTGATGAGGTTTCACAAAATGTGAATGTCATTTTCAAGATCATCACAGTTAATTTGCGGTCAAACATTGTTGGATTTTCATTAAACTTAGTGACAGTGATTAGCACTGAGTGAGTGAGTGGTTCAGTGAGTCACACAGATACAGATATATGGCCTTGGTTTCCCTTGCCTACTGTCCTTATAGCAGCTAGAATACTATGTGGTGGAGGTGATGTGAACACAGAACCAGAAATTAAGAAGTTTGCATCATTTCAAATATTTTGTTACATAGGTTATGTAGCAAAATATATCAAGGTCAAAAAGGCGACTGACCTCTTACCCCATTACCTAGGTATTGAAACATCTAAGACCCTGTTCACATTAGAAAATTTCTTCATTCGACGAAGATAAGTTAATCTTGATTAACTAATTAAGCAAGCGTACACATTACACTGAATAAAGACCGAACAAAGACATTGCACTGTACACATTTCATGAAAATTAACGAAGCTCGATGAAGCTATTAACCATGTTAACGCCCGGCTATTATTAAAGCCGGCGAAGGTCACTTGTCACATGATCACTTTCCTTCGTCGAACAAAGCGAGCGTACACAATATAAAATTAGCTTCGTCGAACAAAGTATTCCTTCGTCGAAACAACCTTTTTAGCTTTGTTGAACGAAGCAGTTTTAATCTTCGTCGAAGGAAGAAAATTGCGTACACATTAGGAAAAAACGATTTGTAATCTTCGTTCGAGGTTCGTCGAAAGAAGAAAATTTCCTAATGTGAACAGGGTCTAAGATGGGGAACTTGTCTTCATTTTGAAATGGTTTTAAGAGAGGAACAATTTGATACGTCTTTGGTTTAAATTGGAGCATTTTTACAATGTTGACCCCTGTGGAGGTCAAAATTTGACTTTTGACCTTTTTTGCTAATAACTTTAAAACATGTCCCAGATATAGATCAAACTATACTTTCTCTGAATCCTTATGACCAGAGGAATACTAGAGTGGGGTATAAAACATGATTTAAGCAATTTTGAAATTTTCCCCCCGTATACAATTTAACCCCATGCTGGGACCCCTTTAGAAGTTATTGCCCGCAACCCATAGAAAACATCTATATAGGCCAACTTTTTATAACTTTTAAAACATAATTCTTGCTTCGCAGCAGTTGGCTCCCTACATAATAGTTAGATTTTTTTTTAAAACTTGGTAGAAATGACTTCAGATCATTACTAATCAGAGTCTCCAGGGGTTAACTGCCAGGGGAACTATACTTGTAGTTATTTGTAGTAATAATATGTTATACAAGATGAAACTTGTTGACATATTTGTATGTGGTTTTATTTCTTTTTCCTCTGGCAGCTGGCCTCGTCCAAGGATGTTGTATCCGCAATGATTAGTCACATGACTGCTTCAAATAATGCCAGTCACCTGGCTATTTCACCTGATGATCATGTTGCTGTGGTGGTCAATAATTTGGGTGGAACATCCTATCTGGAACTCAGTGTGGTTGCAAAAGATGCCATTGCTTATCTTGGTTAGTATGTGAATATGTGTAAACTTCTATCCTTATTCCATAAATCTGCTTGTAATAATTCTTTGAGATGATTTAATTTGTGGTGGGTCTGAATTTGAAATACCAGGTACATGTAAGTATGCACTAAACAGTGTTTTAGCTACGATTTAGAAGATAAACTGCATGGGCTCAAAAAGAAACTTATAATTTTTCACAAGGTCATATCTTAAAATCCTGTCCATAAAAATGAACCAAAATTACACACAGAATTACTTTAACGCTCTACTCTAAACACATGTCAGTAACCAAGCAGTTGTCCAACTGACACAACAGCAAAATGCACTGACACTGAAAGCTTCCTGGACCACATTCACAGGCGAATAATTGGCACCCAGCAAATGAAATCTGTGAGAATGTGTACAAGATCCTTACACAGGTGATTATTTCCAAAGAGTAAGTGGAATAGTGTGGAACGGGGCTGCTTCTGCTTTACACACTTTCTTCAAGAAACAGGTCTTGTTCCACACTATCCACCTACTCACAGATTTCTTGTGTTGGGTGCCAATTATTGGGCTGTGAATGTGGTTCAGGAAGCTGTTCCATGTCAGTGCATTTTGCTGTTGTGTAAGTTGGACAACTGTTTGCTTACTGACCAGTATTTAGAGTAGAGTATTGAAGTAATCCTGTGTGCAATTTTGGTTCATTTTTCTTCTTGATCTTGTTTTGTCCTTTTTTCATCTGCTATTAATGCCCAATACAAAAGATATGGAGTCCTGGGTCCTGATAGGGTCACATAGATGGTGTCAATGGGAAAGCATGTGGATGCTATCCTTTTAAAAACCCTTTGGAGGGTCCTTTTGCCCATAATTTTCATGTTATTTTATGTAAGTCACAAAATGTTGTGGTAAAAAACAACCAGCACAGAAACATGTGTCTGTATTTTTTTTGGGGGGGGGGATAAAATGGGTCATATCAATTTCTATACTATATCAAGTATATGGCTCTTTGCACCAGCTGCTGTACATTATTTTGTGCACAATCCGGTTGATTCCATACAACAGGTGCTCCCGCCTGGGCAGGTGTTCAATATGGTTAACTGCTTATTTACTATACATGCTTGCATGATGGTGGACTGAATACTATTTCTCGGGTGACTTTACATTGATTCGGCTTCTGTTATGGTTCTTTTCTCAAAAAAAAACAGTATCGTTTTGTAGCCACAACAGGTTTATTCAGAGGTGAAGGCCTAACTTTACTAGTCTTTGTCAAAGACTACTCACGATTGAGGGGACACAAGCCCCATTCGCAAACCACGATGCCCCTTAACAACAACTTGATGCATAAGGCAAAGTTGGCATACATATTGGAAGAACAACCTATAGCTAATCAATAATTCATTGCATAAGACAATGTTTGCATACATATTGGAATGACGTCCTATCTGCAGCTGTAACTGTAAATGGTTCAAACTAGTGGTGGCACTATAGACATTTGGAGGGGGGGCAAAAATTAACCCATTTTATGCAAAATGGAAACGGAATATTCAAAATGTTTTGGTTTTACTAGGGCATCTGGTAGGCACAAGTTCTAACTGGGAGAATTTTGTGTAAGTAAGTCATTTTCCAGAGCTGACAATTTAATTGGCAATGTTGAGATACTCATTTTCAGTGTGTATAATGTAATCAGGAAATAGGCAAGGATATGATAAGTTTCCTATGTATGCGGGTAATGTCAAGGTAATTTAATGAGACAATAGGTTATCCTAAGGGAGACCCTATAAAGCAGCATGATTTATGTGTGTCAGTGGATCAATCTGCCAAACATTCATTTATTTATTTATACCCGCATGCAGAACATACAGGGTATATTGTTATCCTGTGGTTTCCTATTCTCCTCCTCCACCTCCGTCCATCCAACACATCATTCTGACCCATTCTGTCAAGGCTAGAGCTAAAACTACAAAGGCCCCAGTGCCCATATATGGCATACATATGGATCCTATTCCGCGTGCAACCAAATTTGCCTGTCACACAGGAGCAAACTCCCTGTCTAAATATCGGGCAGATGTGTGGTTAGCTAAGGCCTCGTATCCATAGGCTGTTCCCTTGTGGCGTGTGCCCTTGTTCCGTGCCATGTGACCTGCCACACAGACAACGAACCGTAGCGGCCACTAAGCAAAACAAAGGTTCGTTGTCTGTGTGGCAGGTCACATGGGAAAAAAGTAAACACGGAACAAGGGCACACGCCACAAGGGAACAGCCTATGGATACGAGGCCTAAGACACTGAAGCTGCCTCTTTGTTATTACATAGGCCTAATGCAAGATGACATGTCATGTGGGTAATGGACGGTTCTTGATATGTTTGCTTGCCTGGATTATCAATAAATCATATCAAATCAATCAAATGGGACCCAATTATGACATCAAGATTTATAACATCAAGATATAAATAACTCATCTAATATTTTTTTAATATAAAGCAGTCATAATGTGCTAACATGATGACCTTGGCCAGTTACATTGAAGCATGTCAAATCTCAACCGAGTCAAAATTGTGTCAAATCTCAACCTGACATTTAGAGAGCTAGCCTGGATGAATTCCCTACTGGTTTTGAATTGTTCTCCCCCCTCACTATTTGCTAGTTCACCCTAGCTTGTTTAGCTGTTTGAAATAAACAAATAAAATAATGAGGAATTTGTAAAATATTTGTTGCATTTACTCAATAGTCTACATCAAATATGAATATGTGAGATATCATTTAAAAGCAAGAAAAAAAAAGAACATTTTTAAATCTGGTTAATCTTAAGTATACATTTTGCTAGTGGTCCACGGAGGGCCAAAATCATTTCAAATATTTGTGTTTGAGGCCCAACTACACACCTTGGGTTTGCTATGTTTATTGTACAATAATGTACATTTCAGAGCTGTTTAAGAGACAACACACTGGTCAGCAGGCCAGATCTGGCGTCCAGGCCACCAGTTGAAATCCCCTGTAATATACAGTGGCGTACCGTGGCCGCTCCTACCCGGGGGGGTGGGGGGGGGGGGGCTGAAAAATTCAATTTTGCCGCCCCTTCCTCAACAGCCCGAAAAGGTTAACCCAATATTTTTTTTCGGTGGTTTGAAAAAGTGAAGAGCCAAAAAAAAAAGAAAGGATTATAGGTGCTAGCACCCTAAAAGCAACACATTGTACAATTTTTTCACAATTTGTTATACTTTTTCAAATTTTTTCCGCCCTTTTTCTTTACAAATTCTTTTTGCTGCCCTTCATTTTTGCCGCCCCTGTTTTTGCTGCCCTTCTTCTTCCGCCATTTCCTTCGCTTTGACCGCCCCTGCTTTTTACCCGGGGGCTCGCGCCAAAAGCCCCCCAAAATATGCGCATGATATAGGGCATGAAATGGCTGAGTTTTAAAAAATGTTGATTTGATTTTGACCATCCATTTCTCATATTTTTGTGTGCATGATGCCATATTGTATTCAAGAACAAGAGTTACATATTTCTTAACAAATCTGTCTTCATTTCAGAGAGCCAGGGTGTGTCTGTAGAGCGTGTTTACTGTGGTACATTTATGACTTCCTTAGAAATGGCAGGGGCATCAATCACCATAATGCATCTTGACAAAGATGGACATAGAGCCAAATGTTTAGGTAAATATCAGGTATAGTCTGGATACCTTTCTTGAGTCAATAATTTAGATATTATTTTTTATTGTATCTCTTAATGTAATGATAAGAAGTATATAAAAGTAACAACTTTTTACTCATAGTTAGACTATCTTTTGAATAAAGTGCTCAATCCCAAAAGGGAAAGCGTATAAAAATTCAAAGAACATACCTTCCAGAATAGGTAGTCGTTACTCTGATTTTCATGCCCAAATGGCAATCGCCAGACGACACAGTGAAATGATTTGGCGTATATAAAAGTAAACATTTTCAGAAAGGAAATAATGCAAGGAATTCAACTAGCATAACAGAGTCCTGCAAAAATTCACAGTTTTTGAGAAAATCTCAAAATTTGATTTTACTGACTCTTGGAAGGTATATGGACTAGTGGCAGGTAATTTGAAAAAAAAAAAAAAAAGAATTGAGTTAGATTTTAAGAGAACCATCTGTGTATGCGATAGCAAGTATGTAACCTTTGAGCTCCAGTCAGACCAGTAACATTTTTAATAATCATGTTTTCACATTGTTTCAGCTATGTTATATGTCATTGCTTTATATTCAGATGCAGAAACAACAGCCCCAGCATGGCCTAGAATTAGTCTGTCAGAATCCTCTGGGTCAGCCCATAATAAACTGGCACCATTAGCAAGTTTAGAGGGAGATGTGGTAGCTTCAACAGAGAGTACAAGTCAAGTCAAACTCCCGCAAGGTGAGTGCATTAATGAACCCTGACCCATCCAACAGAATCCATCCAATACACAGACTGCCTCCATTTCACTCCATCTAGTTTTTGAAGAAATAGCTAGTTATAATGCGACATTCTTGGATAAAAAATGACAAAAGCCTTAAAATTTAATAGTGTGACCGTTGCCATGAAAATGAAATAGAACATGCAGCAGGTTACAAATTAGACAACATGGCAGAAAAGATTCTCTAGCTCTTCTGAACATTTCGATATATGATTTGTTCATTGAAACATCTGTCCTAGGAAATTTTTCAGTAGAGCACTTTTGGCTTTTGGCCTCTGTACTGAAAGGTTATATGAGCTGGTTTAAAAGGTCTTCAGCTGTACACAAGATTTGAAACAAGATTTTTGCATTGAAACAATATATCTGTCCTACGAAATTATTCAGAAGAGCACTTTTGGCTGCATGGTCTCTGTACTGAAAGGTCTATTATATGAGCTGGTTTAAAAGGTCTTCAGCTGTACACAAGATTTGAAACAAGATTTTTGCATTGAAACAATCTATCTGTCCTACGAAATTATTCAGAAGAGCACTTTTGGCTGCATGGCCTCTGTACTGAAAGGTCTATTATATGAGCTGGTTTAAAAGGTCTTCAGCTGTACACAAGATTTGAAACATGATTTTTGCATTGAAACAATCTATCTGTCCTACAAAATTATTCAGAAGAGCACTTTTGGCTGCATGGCCGCTGTACTGAAAGGTCTATTATATGAGCTGGTTTAAAAGGTCTTCAGCTGTACACAAGATTTGAAACAAGATTTTTGCATTGAAACAATCTATCTGTCCTACAAAATTATTCAGAAGAGCACTTTTGGCTGCATGGCCTCTGTACTGAAAGGTCTATTATATGAGCTGGTTTAAAAGGTCTTCAGCTGTACAGAAGATTTGAAACATGAATTTTGCATTGAAACAATCTATCTGTCCTACAAAATTATTCAGAAGAGCACTTTTGACTGCATGGCATCTGTACTGAAAGGTCTATTATATGAGCTGGTTTAAAAGGTCTTCAGCTGTACAGAAGATTTGAAACATAAATTTTGCATTGAAACAATCTATCTGCCCTACGAAATTATTCAGAAGAGCACTTTTGGCTGCATGGCCTCTGTACTGAAAGGTCTAGTATGAGCTGGTTTAAAAGGTCTTCAGCTGTACACAAGATTTGAAACATAAATTTTGCATTGAAACAATCTATCTGTCCTACAAAATTATTCAGAAAAGCACTTTTGGCTGCATGGCCTCTGTACTGAAAGGTCTATTATATGAGCTGGTTTAAAAGGTTTTCAGCTGTACACAAGATTTGAAACATAAATTTTGCATTGGAACAATCTATCTGTCCTACAAAATTATTCAGAAGAGCACTTTTGGCTGCATGGCCTCTGTACTGAAAGGTCTATTATATGAGCTGGTTTAAAAGGTCTTCAGCTGTACACAAGATTTGAAACATAAATTTTGCATTGAAACAATCTATCTGCCCTACGAAATTATTCAGAAGAGCACTTTTGGCTGCATGGCCTCTGTACTGAAAGGTCTATTATATGAGCTGGTTTAAAAGGTCTTCAGCTGTACACAAGATTTGAAACATAAATTTTGCATTGAAACAATCTATCTGTCCTACAAAATTATTCAGAAGAGCACTTTGGGCTGCATGGCCTCTGTACTGAAAGGTCTATTATATGAGCTGGTTTAAAAGGTCTTCAGCTGTACACAAGATTTGAAACATAAATTTTGCATTGAAACAATCTATCTGTCCTACAAAATTATTCAGAAGAGCACTTTGGGCTGCATGGCCTCTGTACTGAAAGGTCTATTATATGAGCTGGTTTAAAAGGTCTTCAGCTGTACACACATCTATGTGTCAGTTTAATATAGCATGGATATGGCCTGGAAAAGAAAAGATCTGGGAACCATGATACCTGACCTTGACAGTTATATGTGAACTTCCCATGCCAGTCTGTCTTCATTAATCATGTTAAGTAACATAGCTGACTAAGATGTCCCGCTTGCATAAGAAACACCTACAATGGCAAACCGTCTGAATAGGAAATGTTACTTTAAGTAACATTTAATAAAGAGTTCAATATTAGAATCAATGAATCATTTAAAAATATAAAAAGCAGTGGTTGAAATCTGTCAAATGTGTTCCTCCTGTTCAATGTTCACCTCAAATACAGGTGTCAGATTGTGGCTGTTAACCTAGGAGGGGGGGGGTACTCAAATTACATTTTGACATGGGTGTGCTGCTGGGACTCTGAAAGTTTGAAACCCCTACCCATATTTGGAGACTTTTTTACCTATAAAATGGCCGATTTGACAGGTTTTGATCAATTTTCTCAAATCAGGACCCATGTTTAGGGATTTTTTTCTCACATCAGGACCCATGTTTGATTATTTTTACCTAAAAATGGTGGATTTGACAGTTTTTGACCAATTTATGTTGCATGAATAACTATAAGAGGTTATATCACTTTTTATTGATGCATTTCTTTTTTTTTTACCTAAAAATGGTGGATTTGACAGTTTTTGACCAATTTATGTTGCATGAATAACTATAAGAGGTTATATCACTTTTTATTGATGCATTTCTTTTTTTTTACCTAAAAATGGTGGATTTGACAGTTTTTGACCAATTTATGTTGCATGAATAACTATAAGAGGTTATATCACTTTTTATTGATGCATTTCTGAGAGTGTATAGCCCCTTAAAGTATGTGGTGCAATATCCACATTATAGTCAAAGATAGAGAAGTCATAGTGAAGTTGCGTACGAATGTTTTTTTTGGGGGTCAAATTATTCAATTTCCAGTTGAAAAAATGTAGTTTCACATTGTAAAATTAATTTTTCAAACAGAGCAAAAACCTAGCAGCCTAATTTGTTTGTGTTTTCAGACAAATTTGTGCAGATTAAGGCGGCAATACTAGCAGCTTGTGATGCCTTGATAACAAGTGAAGAACTCCTCAATGAACTAGACAGAGGATGTGGGGATGGGGATTGTGGGACAACAATGAAGAGAGGAGCACAGGGTAAGAGATGCATTGTGGGAGTAAAATATAGAGCAGTTCATGGTAACTTGGATATTACCATTGGCATTAAAGAGTGCTATGCTGCTCAATATCAAATACGGATTAGAAATATGTCCGACAGGGGCATTATTATGCAGCAATTTACTTACCTATATCAAATGACATGTTATTCCTGTTAAATAGATGAGTGTCAAGGTTTGGAATAAGAAATGAATAATATAATAATGCTCTCCAAGTGTTACTGTACTTTTGAACATATTCCAGACCCATCAGTGTTACCTCTGAGAGAAATGTACTGTTGGAAATTTAAAAAAAAATTCTGATGCCTTAACCAATTATTATTGAATATGTTACAGAGTATTAAATATGTTGAAAATGGGCCCTCAATTAGTATGAATCACATTTTCAACCCATTACATCTTATCTTGTCTCAATGTTGGGGGGGGGGGGGGGGGGGTACCTGCCCTCTTGTGAGAAGTCTTACCCCCTGACCATTTTTTGTATTTTGAAAAAATGGTTTTATTTCAAGAGTGATATCTTCAATAAGTATTCAAACATTATATATGTATATGAAAGCTGTATTATTACACAATTGGTTAACTTATTCATGCCTGCTTGGTTTGGGGAGGGGCTTGGCAAGAACCTCAGGGGCCCGGGCCCATGGACAAGGAGCAATGTGGAGCCCTTGTAACATCTATGTTATCAGTTATCAGCTCTATTTAATTTTCGCTTTTGCTTGGGCCTGTGAACCCTCAGAGCCCCTGGACTTCATTCATGCCCCTGGGTTCGGGCATTATGAGGATTTTGGACAGTATAGTTTTTCAGAGATACCCAGTAGTTGGAACCAGGCCCGTACACAGAATTTCATTTGGAGGTTGATGATATTGAAAAAGTGAACTTTTTTCCAGGAGGCAATTTGGACCCAAAAAAGCGTAAAAAACCTGATTTTTCTGCTCGCTACGCTCGCAAATTCTGAACTTTTGGGACTTTTGGTATACTTTCCCAAATTGGGGGGGGGGGGGTTGCACCCCCCTGCATACGGGCTTGGTTGGAACTGCATAATTTGGTGTTATTGCGGGATATATTCCATCTCAACTCTAATGCTAACCCTTTTTTTCTGGAGGGGGGGCGGGAGGAGGGACTTGATTTTGCAATTATGCTCATAATTTAAATTGTTCAATAGATAATGTGTCATGATAAAATGATGATGATATATCAATAATATTTTGGTTGTATAACAGGTGTGTCATCATGGCTGACACAGCAGACAACACCAATGCCGCTGGACAAATTGGCGCTGAAATTGTCGGCCTTTGCTGAACAGAACATGGGCGGATCATCAGGAGCTGTAAGTATCATGAATTTCCTAAAACAGAAATGTAACATTTCTGAGTATTGCTTTGTTTAAATTTGTTTATACCTTGCTTTTACATTTCTGGGAATTGGATGATGCTATTTCTATTTTTAGGGAATGATGCTTCCAGAGCCTATTCCCCTATCTCCAATAAATGTTCAATGCTGCATGCACACATTTGGTTGTCTGGCCAAGGGCCACATGAATCTTCAGGATATGTTACTCAGTTACATCTCTAATGATAAGCAAGAAAAACTTGAGTTTTTGATATTGTTGATATGTGCAAAAGAATGATATTTTTAGCTGTTTTGCTTATTGCATTAACAGAACAAAATGTTTGACTATTTTATAATGCAATGATTGATTGATTGATTTTATTTGATTAAAATTCAACATAAAATTATAGCAAAAACAGAATATACAATATAACTTTAAATTACAAATACAATGTATCAAACAATGCTGAATTAAAATCTTGGATTACCCAAGAAAGCCTCCAAAAGTGGGCTTATTTCCATTGGGGTACAATTGTAAAAACATATATAATATAATAAGAAAAGCACACTAAATTCAATACAGAATCAAGAAATAATCTATATACATATTTAAAGAGAAGTTGAAAAATAAGTATATAAAAAAACACTAAAAAATACCATGAAATTATGAATTGATTTCACTTAGGTAGGTCTTTAAAATCTTGGATTACCCAAGAAAGCCTCCAAAAGGGGGCTTATTTCCATTGGGGTCCAATTGTAAAGTGTGCTGAGGCTTGTGGATCAACGTCTAGGCGTTGTGCCTGTGCGTAGCGCACTATAAATCACTGCGCTTTTTTTTTTTTTTTTTTTTTTTTTGCACTTTTAAAACATTTCTGATTTTTGATGGATTTGATATGATTTGGGAGTGAATTCCAATCTTGGATTGAGGTAAAATAAAAAGTATTGCATGCTTGACTTTTGGCACGGGGAAGAATAAAATTAAACTCACTGGAACGAGTGTTATAGCCATGAATATCAGAAAAAAGTTTGAAATTGTCTGAAAGATAAGAAACTGAGGTGCCATTAAAATTTTTTAAACATGATTCATTTTAAGTTGAGTAACCCGATCTTTTATATAAAGCATGCGCAGTCTGTCAAGTTCCTGTTGCCCTATATATATATGCGTCCGGGAGTCAAGGATCAGGATGAATCTGACCATTTTGTTTTGCATAATTTGGAGTTTATTTTTTATTTTTTGAGAGAGAGCCGAGCACCAGGAAGTGCATTAATAGTCAAATAGACATTGAATGAGGGCAGAACACAAGGTTTTACGTGATTTTTCATTCAGAAACGAACCTTGTCTGTATACAAATTTTTAAGCCTGGCACTAGATTTTTTAATGACATTGAAGGCAGTTTCATTTCAAGACAAGCATTGATCCAGAGAAATACCCAGGTACTTGACAGTATGCGCACATTTAATAACTTCATCATTACATTTAACCACAAAATCAGTAGCTTTATTGAGTTTTTGTTTAGTACCAAAGAGGATGGATTCGGTTTTGCCAAGATGAAGGGAAAGCTTGTTGTCAGTTAACCATTCTCTACATGATTCGAGTTCTTTGCTAAGGGATTTACCAATTTCGCTAAATTATCTAAACTGGCAAGATATTATGATAACAAATTAAAAAGGCTTTCCTATATGAATGTAAATAGCATTTGAAGATATTAACAAATTATTCCGCAAGCACATTGGGTTCTGATAAGCACATTCTTGGAAAACTTGATCGAACCAGCCTTTAGAAAAAAACAATGGGTCAATAGCATAAGTGAATGAGAAGTGATTGTGCCATGCCCTTGTGTAATTGGCACCTGTCATTAATAGTGATTGTTTGTTTCCTGATTCATTAGCCAAAGCCTCATTACCTACTTCAGATTAATCGAATGTCTAGTGCATATGGTGTTTAGTCAGGAGATTCTCAGTAGTGCACCTGTTTTTTAAGAATACACATACCTAAGGAGGGGATTCCCCCATAGAATAGCATTCAAAACAAACAACAGATAACTATTTTTAAGTGTTGTTTTATAAAATATGTTATAAAAGCATTTGTTGGAAGAATTGTGTAGTTATCACTTTCAATTAGTGAATATACTAAGTATTTCATTATGAATGGAATCCCAACTTTTCTCAAGCTTATTTTGATTAAGGGAAGGGGTATGAACGTTTGGACAGTATTTATTGTGGGGCATTAGAGCACATCAGACATATCAATTGCATTCTGAATCGAAGAATGTCCTTCTGATATCAAATAATTTTGATTTTTGAAATTACATGCAATGTAATACACATTTTATGGCAAATCATTAAAATTGATATTTAACAGTACTTGAAGTAAACTTTATAAATCTGATTATTTATACTTAAAGTGTATGTAGGTGGGATGAAAACCCGACGATCAATTGAAAATTTTGACCTTTCGTATTGAAGATAGAGATTTTTCCCCAAAACACCAAAAAAAATAGGTCTTTTGGGGGGAAAAATCCATATCTTCAATATAAAGGTCAAAATTTTCAATTGATCGGCTTTTCCTCCCAGCTACATACACTTTAAGAATATATCATTAGATTTATAAAATTTATTTCGAGGACTGTTATATAGCAAAAATTTGAAAAATATCCAATTTTAATAATTTGTCATACAACTTGTATTATATTGTGATTTTCAAAAAATGAAAATTATTTGATATCAGAAAGACATGCTTCAGATTCGAATGCAATTCGACACGCCTGAGGTGCTCTAATGTCCCACAATAAATACTGTCCAAACGTTCATACCCCTTCCCTTAAGTTTGAGTGCAGATAAAACACATTCCATTGAATTTTGAAATCCTTGCAAGTTTTGAGACATACTATGTTTTTTGGCCTTACCACAAGCTGGCTTTTGGGGTCCCTCTAGCCATGGCAATGGTAGAAATAAAACAAACCAGGGGTAACTTGATTTAATTCAGAAAGTATAAAGAGGGACTTTACTTTATCAATATTTGTCCAAAACTGATATGTGGGACTCTATGTAGCCACAAGTGGCCTCTTTACCAGTGGCGTAACTAAGGTTGGTAGCGCCAGGGGCAAGAAACAAAATTGGCGCCCCTACCCCCACCCGAGAATATCTTAGACGCGGGCAGTGGTGTAGCTAGGGGTTGTGGCGCCCAGGGCTAAGGATACATAATGGCCCCCATTCTTGAAACAACGCTCAAAATTTTGGACAAATAAGGCCTAATTAATTTTGGTTACTAGAAGTTGACTATTGGTCTTAAAATGTTCTTTCAATTGATTTTGTGTGAAATTTTGACTTTCATTGCTTGGGGTGCGCAGAATGGATGCTGAATTGGTCAATTTGGCGCCCCCAAGGGTGGCGCCTCTGCCCCCTCTAGTTACGCCACTGCTCTCTACTAGAATGAATGCCAAGGCTGTTGTATGAATATTTATATTGGTTCTTTCTTTGCAAGTTCTTCTCTTCTTTCTGTTTCTCTTAGCTTGTCAATGACTCAGTTAAATATTAAGCTGAGGTCTATGAATGTGTTCCTACTGTTCAGTGTTCACCTCAATACTGGTGTCAGATTGTGGCTGTTAACCTAGGGGAGGGGGGGTACTCAAATTACATTTTCATGGGGAAGGGTTTTGGGTTCAATTGCATGCATGCTCAAAACTCATTTTTATCCAGATTAGTTGTTGGAATTGATTTGTATATTTGCTTGAATTGATTTTGTATATGCTTTCTTGTAAGGTGCTCTGTGCTTTGTGGAACGCCATATAATTGTTTTATAATGATAATAATAATAATAATAATAATGTGTGGCTGTAACTCTGGAAGTTTGAAATCCCTACCCATATTTAGGGATTTTTTTGTTCAGGGATTTTTCTTGCAAAAAAGCGACCCACTGGAGTGGTACATCCCTGTATACCTTATATATGTGCGTACCCCCTGGCTGTTAAAGCCAGAAACTTGCTTTATGTTAACATGGCTGTGCACTCTCAGAAATTACATCAAATCTGTGTTTTTATTTAGATTCCTTGACATGACTAATTTCCTTTCCAAGTTTTAAGACATACTATGGGTTTTTTTGCCTTAACACAAGCTGATATTTGGGGTCCCTCTAGCTATGACAATGGTAGAAATAAAACAAACCAGGGGTAACTCGATTTAAATTAGAAAATAAAATGAGGGACTTAAATTGAAATTTATCAATATTTTGTCAAAATTCATATCTGAAATCCTGAAGATGTTGGGGCTCATATTGAAATTCCCTTACACAGGAAGGTGTGCGCCATCATGATCCTGCAGCTTTCCTGTGCTAGCCTTCTTTTGTTAAAATCCTGGGCAGGGTGTATCACTGATGCATATAATCCATCCGTTTTATGACCGAGCTTTCCTGAGGCGCGTGCTTAGCGAGGGGAATCCTGCCTTCTTTCTGTGTGAAAACATGGTAGGGTATTTCAATATGAGCCCTTGAAATACTACTTTATATGGAAGACACAAATTGACTGACTAATCACTGACTACCACTAACCATTGACCTTAATGACAGACACATATAGAGAAAGATATGTCTATTAATAATCAAGTTCCTATTTGAGTTTAACACACAAAGTCATTCACACTGCCATGCCAGCTAGGGCAACATCCTGAATTCTGATCAATTCCCCTAAACATGCTAAATCTTTTCCATGTGACGAATACTGAATAAATTACACATTTCAATGGGACAAAATCGGGATGCAGGTTATTTTCGTGCCAGGGTGGTTGTGGGGGTGCCCCATTTTGCTAGCACCCACTCCAATCCAAAGGAGGGACCCTTACAGTTATAAACATGAGTACAGTATTTTCAAAGGTGCTTTCTTGTGAAGTAAGAATCTATTATGCACCATACTTGACAAGACAGGGTCATTATTTACTTGTGTGTATGGTAGTTTGGCAAAAAACTTCATTGCTTGCCGAAAATACTGGCATTTGTTTATCTTGTTAGCATATATCCTAAAAACAAGGCATGTGTTAACCAGTGCAGTGCAAAAAAAGTTCTGTTTTCTCTGCTAGCTACAGTGTAATATAGTAACATATTCCCCTAGTGGTGACTTCATTGACAACTTAATTATCTGTTCTGTTTCAGCTTTACTGCTTGTTCTTCAGTGCTGCTGCTCATGCTGCTACAGCATTTGAAACCAGCACAGAGCATTCTCATTGGGCGACGTTATTACAACATGGTATATATGCAATATCTAAATATGGTGGTGCTGAGGTGGGAGACAGAACAATGGTAAATAAATACAATGATAATTAGTGCAGCACCTTTAATTAGTTCTGCTGATTTCAGTATCAGAGTTCCTTCACACTTTTGTGGCAATTAACATGTTGGCCAATCATAATAATAACAATTATAAAACAGCATTTATATAGCGCATTGAATCACAGATTCCTCAATGCGCTTTGCACAATAATAAAACTACCTAGATGAATTTAGCTTAAAATTGAATAAATATTAACTAAGGATAAAAATAAAAAGCAGGCCAGCTGCACAATACACAACATCAATAGATGCATGGCATAGAAAGCCTTTCTCCTTGGGACCCCAGTAGTGTGATATCATCACATGACCTAGGACATTTGCTCAATTTTAGTTGCGTAACTATACATTTTCATTTGGGGGGAAAGCAGGGGCAAACATAATAAATAAGGGGGCAGGCATCAAGCACCTTTTGGCGACAAAAGAAGTTTATGGTACAAATTTTTGGCATATTGAAGCTAAACTGGTGATATTATGGTAAAAAAGTGAAATAAATGTGTGTGAAGCGTGCAAAAATTTGTGTTTTTTAAGGTTAAAATGACCAGATATGAGGTTAATTAATAACTCTCAGAAGTAGGCCTACTTTAACTTTTTCATTTGGGGGGGGGGGCAAACAGGGGGCAAGGGTTCAAAATGGGGGGGCTCCAGCCCCCCCCCCCCCCGCTGGTTACGCCACTGCTCAATTTCATTCCTTTTTTCCTGATTTCATATTTATCATTGCAACTTGGATATATTGATTTTCTTGAGAAAGTGATATCATTGATATCAATATTATTGGACAGTAGATTTATTGATATATTGACGGTTCTTACCCTGCCATGGCCTGGTTCTTTCCACACTAAAACAGGGCGCGCGCGCATAGGCAAGTGTGAATGGACCATGCTGAGTATTAATTTTGCAAAATATGTCGATATAAATTTATGTGTCTGATATGGTTGCATGACTGGTTCCATACTTTAGTGTTAGGTTTTGTCTATAATAAGATATTGAATTCAAGCAGTAGTCCACACTTTTAGGCCCTTTTCTTTTGGACCTTTTTATTCTCACGATTGCAGTGTTTGAGACTAATATAAGTAACCTAATGTCTGTGATTATACAAGTTGTACTATTGTTTTTGTGTTGTCTCTATAGCTGGATTCATTACATGCTGCATTCACTAGTCTTCAGGAGACTGTGGGTAGTGATGTCAAGACGGCTTGTGATAAAGCTATCAAGGTGAGTAGCATGACTTGCTTCATAGCTAGACTAAAATTTATTGATTTGACCTGACCTGACCTGACCTGACCTGACCTGACCTGACATTACATTTACCTTTACCCTTACCTTTCCTCTCCTTGCTCCGCCCCTGTCCTCTATACTACCATCTGTTCACTACTACCCTGCCCTTTGCCCTCGGTCCTCTACTACCCTGCTCTCTGTCCTCTACTACCCTGCCCTCTGTCCTCTACTACCCTGCCCTCTGTCCTCTACTACCCTGCCCTCTGTCCTCTACTACCCTGCCCTCTGTCCTCTACTACCCTGCCCTCTGTCCTCTACTACCCTGCCCTCTGTCCTCTACTACCCTGTCCTCTGTCCTCTACTACCCTGCCCTCTGTCCTCTACTACCCTGCCCTCTGTCCTCTACTACCCTGCCCTCTGTCCTCTATTACCCTGCCCTCTGTCCTCTACTACCCTGCCCTCTGTCCTCTACTACCCTGCCCTCTGTCCTCTACTACCCTGCCCTCTGTCCTCTATTACCCTGCCCTCTGTCCTCTACTACCCTGTCCTCTGTCCTCCTATTACCCCTGCCCTCTGTCCTCTACTACCCCTGCCCTCTGTCCTCTACTACCCTGCCCTCTGTCCCTCTACTACCCTGTCCTCTGTCCTCTACTACCCTGCCCTCTGTCCTCTACTACCCTGCCCTCTGTCCTCTACTACCCTATTACCCTGCCCTCTGTCCTCTACTACCCTGCCCTCTGTCCTCTACTACCCTGCCCTCTGTCCTCTACTACCCTGCCCTCTGTCCTCTATTACCCTGCCCTCTGTCCTCTACTACCCTGTCCTCTGTCCTCTATTACCCTGCCCTCTGTCCTCTACTACCCCTGCCCTCTGTCCTCTACTACCCTGCCCTCTGTCCTCTACTACCCTGTCCTCTGTCCTCTATTACCCTGCCCTGTGTCCTCTACTACCCTGCCCTCTGTCCTCTACTACCCTGCCCTCTGTCCTCTACTACCCTGCCCCCTGTCCTCTACTACTCTGCCCTCTGTCCTCTACTACCCTGCCCTCTGTCCTCTATTACCCTGCCCTCTGTCCTCTACTACCCTGCCCTCTGTCCTCTACTACCCTGCCCTCTGTCCTCTACTACCCTGTCCTCTTTCCTCTACTACCCTGCCCTCTGCCCTCTACTACCATGCCCCCTGTCCTCTACTACTCTGCCCTCTGTCCTCTACTACCCTGCCCTCTGTCCTCTATTACCCTGCCCTCTGTCCTCTACTACCCTGCCCTCTGTCCTCTACTACTCTGCCCTCTGTCCTCTACTACCCTGTCCTCTTTCCTCTACTACCCTGCCCTCTGTCCTCTACTACCCTGCCCTCTGTCCTCTACTACCCTGCTGTCTGTCCTCTACTACCCTGCCCTCTGTCCTCTACTACCCTGCTGTCTGTCCTCTACTACCCTGCCCTCTGTCCTCTACTACCCTGCCCTCTGCCCTCTTCTATCTTGCCTTCTGCCCTCTATTACCTTGCACTCTGTCCTCTACTACCCTGATCTTGGTCCTCTACTACCCTGCCCTCTGCCCTCTACTACCCTGTCCTCTACTACCCTGTCCTCTACCCTACCCTGCCCATTTATAATGTACCCTTCACAACTTGATATAGTTCAGAATGCTTAAAAATAACAATCGATACCAATATACGGTACTGTAAAAGTGGAAAATTCACGCTTTTCACACGCAACACAGCTACCGCGAAAATAAAAACACACAAATTTGTTCGTTTAATGTATGGGTCTATGTAAGAAAACTCAAAATCGCAAACTTAAAAACAAGCAATGTAGTTAAAAATTGGCAAAATGCTAAAATTAATTACAATGTACGGAAATGACCAAAATAACAGTTCAAAATATATATCACTGTGTATACTCATACTTGTTGGTAGATAAACAAGGAAAGTATTTTTAAATTGTCATTCAAAACAAATAGATTGAGATTATTACCTCAGTCCATCGCTCAACCGTGATCAAGGACCTGAGCTCCCTTCATTAGATAATGCCCAAATCCGATTAATAGAAAGGACATCTAGAGGTCCAGAGCAGGACATTCAACTCCATCAGTTCATCATTGGAGACCTCCTGATGAGGGGGTGTGTTTGTACACATCAAAATATTGAGGTTAAGGGCTCTGGTAGCAACGCTTGGACAGTATTTTTTGTGGGTCATGAGATCACATCAGAGATTGCATTCTGAATACAAAGAATGTCCTTCTGCTATCAAATAATTTTGATTTTTTTTTAATAATACACATTTTATGGCAAATGATTAAAAATTGATATTTTGATATTTAACAGTCCTCAAAGTAAACTGTATAAATCTAATGATATGTACTCACAGTGTATGTAGCTGGGATGAAAAGCCAACAATCAATTTTGACCTCTCATATTGCAGATATGGAGTTTTTCACCAAAACACCAAAAAATGTAGGTCTTTTTGCGAAAAAATGTATATCTTCAATATGAAAGGTCAACATTTTTAATTGATCATCGGCTTTTCATCCCAGCTACATACACTTTAAGTACGTATCATTAGATTTTAAAAGTTTACTTCAAGGATTGCTAAATATCCAAAAATTTAAAACACATCAAATTTTAATAATTTGTCATAAAATTAGTACTATATTGCGAATTTCAAAAAATCTAAATTATTTGATATGAGAAGGACATTCCTCGTATTCAAAAATACTTTGCAAACATTAATATCCGATTCCTTAATATCTCAATATATTTGTGTTGAATGACATTGACAGTTTAAATCTACTCAATCGTATTTGTGTTGAATGACAGTTTAAATCTACTTTGCCAGTTCAAAATATGTTTAACATAATGTGAATAACTCAATCTTGGTGGCTTCTATGGGAACAGAAGTCGATTTCCTGATTATTAACTGGCAACATATTCCAATTCTTTGGCAGCAGTGACTAAATAGCTATCACCTGTTTGAAGATTTGTGCTTGGGATTTACAAGAATAACTATTCATTACTAGATCTTAATGAATGGATTGGTATGGTAAATGAAGACAGTCATATAAGAGCCTGAAGATAAATTTAAAGTTTGAAAAAAAAGAAGCATATCGAGAAAGTACAAATTAAAACAAAATTCTAACAACTTTTAAACATTGTGGAAGTTGGTGGCCTGTGACCAGCATCCACTGGGCTTCAATGCCGACTGATGTTGGTTTTGATGGTAGTGGGAGATTGGGTCATCTGACCGGAAGTAGCAAAGGATGTTGACCTCCGATAGTCAGATGAATGGATGACCGAGTCATAGGTGGGTGGAAGGTGGTGGTGTCCCTTGTCTCTGTTTATTTCACTCTCTTTGTGCTTGATGTGGATAGCTTTCTTGATGCCTCTGCGAAAGAAGCAGTTAGAACTATTCCAAACATTTGCCTTCTATTGATAGAAAAGAAAAATAATTGAAGAAAAAGTTTTTTGAAAATAAGGCCTTTCCCAGCACATCAAAAGAAACAATTTTACTCTCATTCTTTGAATTCAGAAAAAAGTAACTCTGCAATCAATCTTGGCTGTGTGTCAGGGCATGAAGAACTCATCCAATGTTGTTCATGGCGCCAATGAGACATGCTGGCATCTCAACCTACCAATAAAGCAATTGATAGCGATATAATAGTCATTTTGCCAGCAAATACATTTCAATTTTGATATCCTTAAGGTTGGTCTGAACCCTGGAATTATGGAAACTTTCGGGCCTCATAACTTCTAAATTGTTGGTCTAAAGTATATAAAAGTATACATATTTAGAATGGCAAAGACTTGATAAGTTCATCTGTGAGGTCAAATTTGGGCCAAAATGCCATTTTTGGCCCCAAATCCCAAAAATAACGGTTTTTGGCCTACTTCTTTTTTGTGCATCCTAACAAAAAAATCCTTGGGCCAAAATATTTTAAAATTAATTTTTAAAAACTAGATCAAAATATCTAGGACCTGTTTTTTCATTTTTTTTGAATTTCTAAATATGTATACTTTTATATACTTTAGACCAACAATTTAGAAGTTATGAGGCCCGAAAGTTTCCATAATTCCAGGGTTCAGACCAACCTTAAACGAAATTAAACCAAACAGATCTTTTCAACCTAAAAGTCTCACAAGTTCAATTCAAAAAATTGCCAGTGTTGCCATGTATCATGGTAGCCCTGTACTAAATGCACACAACAGAATAAATTACACACATGTCATTCTCTATTCTGCTTTTTCAGAAAACAGTTTGTGATATCAAATTGAGCAGCAGAGTGCATTTTGTTATTAATCACAGTTCAGGTCAAGCTGGTCTTCTGTTTTAGGTGTTGAAATTAATATCCCTTTAACTGCATTGCTGACTGGTGAAATCAAGGCTGAATTAAGCATTGTGATAGGAATTACAAATAAAACAAAACATTTGTTTTTCCAGGAAAGAATTTGATCAAAGCTTAGAAATTAATGCTCACCTGTTCACCAAACCAAATAAAGAGAAACAAGATTTGTTGGATAAAGATAGGATCCAATCCTCGCCTAACTCCTAACCGATAAAAAGAAAAACATAAGAATGGTGTGAAATAGAGAAAAATATAAAGGTACAAAATAAAGAGAATCAACTGTTTTTCAAAGTTGTTGGCAAAATGAATCAAGCCCAGGTCATACGACATCCTGTTTTCAGTTCTTTGGTCAGTTCTACTGCAACTGCCCCAACTTAGGACAGGCACCTTTGGGTTTAATTAACTATTTAATTAGGTTATATGGTGAAGACTGAAAAACTCACTTTGTAGGTCACCATAGATAGTCTTGAAGCTCTGTAAGTTGATGACCTAGATCACTTTAACAAGGGTTCCTGTGTTAAAATCTACAATATTAATCCAATATCTTTTGGGTTTTTTAAGTGACACTTGACTAGGTCAGATAAATATGTGATGTGATCAAGCAAAATCAGTCAGAGGTCAGAAATATTGATTCTGAGATATTTGTTTCCTATTGTTTTGGAAACTCTAACTGCTCATATCTTTTGAACTTGTTGTCCAAATTCAATGGGGTTTTCTGCAAAATGCTGTTTACAATTTTGATAAGAAACTGAAAATTGAATATGTCTAACTTCAAACTGATTTTGCTTGATCACACCACATCATGTCAGTCACTCATCAATGTCAATGAACTTGAGCAAAGTGATTAACATTTTTAATGAGGATGTTGAAAACTATATTGTAGAGAGTTGCACGTGTCACTTAATCAGCAAATTGCTTCTGAAGGGTTTAACAATACATTCTTTGTTTTTCTGTCAGTTTATATCTGAGACATTCAAAGTTTCTTTTATTAATGATGTTGAGTAATTAAATTTTTAAAAACAAAACAGGTAAAAAATGAATGTGCTGACAGAGATCTGGATAAGTTCAGGTTTAAACTTGTCCTTTCTGTGATCCCAGATCATGGTTGACAAATTTGCTGTAAACCTTGAATATATAAAGACCAGTTATAATCGAAGACAGAATTAAAAACTAGTTTGCATGTGACGTCACCTGTCAATCAAACTCAGAAACAATTGTTACGATAAGAGAAGAGTTTAACCTCAACACTACACTATTTTTGCTCACCTGGAACGTTTTCACTAGTTCAACTAGCGTCTTCAGCAGATGGTGTAGTCCTGCCAGCAAGACTTCAGTCTTTATCATAATGACATCTACGGACCTGAAGTCATGCAGCGGTACATAGGGATGCACTGTACGTTTAAGAAATCCAAACTTCAAGCATCAAGAAATATACCTTGTATTTGTCAGTTTTACCTCAGAGATGCTGTAGACCCTCTCTACACAGTGTAGAAACATCACAAGTAGAATGCTGCTCAATATTATAAATCCAAATCATGAAAATCAAGACATTTTGCAGAGCAAAATTTTGACCACTTTTGCACTAAGTAAATTACTCCCATGAAGATTGCAGGTTTTTCCAACTCAGGGAATTTTGAACCCACCCAAAAGATGAGATCAGTGTAGATCAATTACCTCAACTTTGTGAGTATAGACTAGTACAGTGGGATTAAAATCATCCAGGCACGCCCAAACCCTGGTACAATGGGATTAAAATCATCAGTGCATGCCCAAACTGTCCTTGAGAGAGTTCCTCAGCTACATCCTTAAAGCCCAAAATGAGCCCACATATTGTGATGTTTCTTATTTGTGGAAAAGATAGCAATAGAGTGAACTGTAACTCTAGGTATGACGAGTTACAGTTACTGGAACTACAGATGGTGATGCTGTGATGATATCTTGTCTACAATTGGGATATCCCTTACTGATGATGTCATATAATTGACAGAATGATGTCATAGAATGTTACGATGTAATGCTGCCTACCCCCCTCCCACCCCTGGCATCAGCAGGTTATCCCAGGAGTGCTTTAGTATCTCAAAAAAACATGACAGAACCCATTAAACAATCTGTGTATGAGATCACCTGCGCTGATTGTGATGCAAGTTATATCGGCGAATCTATATATACAGACCATCTCAAAAGTAATAGGAAACTTTCTTTCCTGAAGGCACCATGTCAACAATGCCTAGAAAAGTTTTTTTTTTGCCTGCAAGTACAGTTAATTTTTTGCCATTTTCTGCAATTCTTTACTTGTCTCTCTCCCTTATTCAGGCAGCATCTGAGGCAGCAGAAAAGACCCAAACCATGGATGCAAAGGCTGGTAGAGCAAGCTATGTCAGCAAAGATTTACTCACTAAACCAGACCCAGGAGCTACAGCAGTAGTCATATGGCTCAAAGCGGCATTGATGAAGGTTGCAGAACAGATGTAAGCTCTCACTGATGAAGAGTCACATACTCCCTGTACCAGAGGAAGGAGTTTCAGCTAAAGCTATGTGTGTTACACAACTCAAATGGAGATATGACAACTGTATTGGGTTTGATATAGATTGTAGGTAGCTGAATTTTAAATTCATATGGAAACAGATTATTATACAAGTCAACAAATATTTCGAGTCTATAAAGACATTTGTAGCTTGAAGATCAGCCTTCTCGGTCTGGTTTGAAACTACTAGAAACAGAGCTCTCGATCTGCACTCATGAAGTATTTTGTATGAAATCAATATTGTATTCAGGGGCAAACAGGATTTAATTTTTTGGTGCTGATGTTGTGCTCAATTGAATATATTTCTGTGTGAAGGTTTAAACCCATATGATATGCATTGTTATTCCCTGTATCATACCATCATACTAACTGACAGAGCAATCAAGAGACAATTCACTGGTGATCAAAAGCTTGCAGCAATTAGCCAGCGTCTCCAATTGTGCCTAAACTTGCAGCATTACTTGCAAATGAGTTGAGCCTTGAGTTCAACTGGTGGTGCAGCAGCGTAGCCAGCTTTTTAGTGTGAGGGGACCAAACCAAATTTTTGTCCCCATTTGTCAATTTTGCATCCCATTTTTGAGTCCAGACACTTTTCTTTTTACCATCCCCATTTTTATAACTGAGAACTATGCCACTTCTGAACGATATATTGGCTACTGTTGGAGTGTTGGTATATTCAATTTTTGGACACCTGTGTATGTGCCTTTCTGCATGTGCATAGTGACTGTGTACTTTGCAGAAGCTCCA